>NC_143567.1:94750000-95050000 GCF_054136105.1 Typopeltis vanoorti
AACATCAATTAAACCATCATTAAATTAATTTGTGCTGGTTTTCATTGACATATCCTATTCTGATCACCAAAAATTTATATTATAAGTACTTACGATTGAATGCAGACTTTTTCTTCTGTGTGCTGGTAGTTTTCCCCTCCTTTTGTACATCCTAGAGATCGCTTTGTAGACTGATGGTGGATAACTCATTATCTGTTCCATCATAAACACCTTCAATAAGAGATTTCTTAATACCAAAATTAAACAAAGTGCCTTGTCTCTTATTCATATTAGAATTTAAATCTGTATTCCTATTACTTTTAAAAAAATCATGGCACTCCGGTTTCAGAACAGGCACTTACACACTGCAATACGAACTTGCGAAGAAAGTATTCAGTATTACTAGATTTGAGAACCGGATACAGACTACCTTGATCTTCAATTTCAGTGGAAAAATTTTTTTTACACTTCTTTGCTGATTGGTCACTAACATTTGCAACACAGATATTATTTCTTTCAGTTTTGAGAACATGCTGCCCATTGTTGTAATCGGCTTGGCCAATTTTTATGATCGGTCGTAAACGGCGGTATTCTCTTTCCCGATTGTTGAAAGAATTTCGATGAGTGAAAATTAACGATAATTCATTAATATTTCCATGTTTAAAAATATGCCGCTTGGTCACTGACATTTGCTACACAGATGTCATTTCCTTCAGTTTTGAGAACAGCGGATATGCCACTCATTGTTATAATCCGCTTGCAGGCAATTTTTATGACCGGTCATAAATAGCAGTATTCCCTTTCCCGAATGTTGGAAGGTTTTGATGTGTAAAAATTAACGATACACAGATGTTATTAGGCCTTCTGGGTCTGAGCATTGATATATTCACGAATATTATTCTTCTCAGAATATTTCTACTATAAAATATTTATTAATGAAAAATGCTTAGAAAACTTAGAAAATGACAATTTCCAGAACTTCTCGCAGAACACCTATTCACCTTCCATGGAACACAGTTTGAGAAACCCTATAGAGACACGTTGATATTGCTTCATTTAAGTATTTTTTAAATGTTTCCAATGCACTGCTGATATCCTTCCATCTGATGTCACCCATGAAGGATGATATAATTCCCTTGCATAAGAAAGGTTCTAAGAGTGCAGTAGCAAATTATAGACCAATCAGTATCCCAAGAGTGGTGATAAAAGTACTGGAAAAATTGATCAAAACGAGAATTCAAGAATAAGTGGATAAAAATATGATATTGTATGAGGGTCAACATGGCTTTGTGAAGAGTCAGTCATGCTTTAGAAATTTACTAACTTTTTGTAATAGAGTAACAGAGGGTGTGTTGATTGCAGAAGTTAGTTGATAGGAGAAAAAGACTGGATGTGATAGAAACATTTAAGTTACTTAAAGGTTTTATAGGATTGATGCAGGAGAAATATTTCAGCACTTGGCTAGCAGGGTCAGAATAAGAAGTTATCTCTGGAGTGTTGTGAATGAGAGGATAAAGAAAATGGCTACAAGATGATTCTGCTGGATTTTGCAAAGGCATTTGACAGAATACCACATGGAACGCTTATGCAAATTAGAATAAATGGGAATGGATATGACACTGGTTATGTGAATAAGAGAATGGTTGCTGGACAGATATAAAAAAAGTGGTATATGGAAGAGCAGAATCCCGGTGAAAGCAGGTGACTAGTGATGTGCTGCAAGGTTCAGTGCTAGGACCACTGCTGTTTAATTTGTACATAAATGATATAGGAAATAACTTGAAAGAAATATACTGTTCAAAAGAAAGATTTCAGTACTGTGACCACACGTTTATTAAGATAAATAAAGATAAACAAACCCAACAAGTTTCGTATGTCTTTTGACTTACATCTTCAGGGGTTAGAGGTAACTAAAAGTTTAAACGCAAGAAATGAGAAATTACTCAAAATAGTCCATTAGATGTTGTTATGGCCGTCTAACTGTTCATCAAATTAAAAAATCCGAATCCGTTTCGGATCTTTTAATTTTTAGTTTTGATATGTATATATCAAAACTAAAAATTAAAAAATTTTTAGTTTTGTCAACAGTCCCTGATTATGAACGCGTGATGAAAGAGACAGGAAGATTATTTGGAGCTTTCCCAGAGAGCATTCGAAGTAAAAACAATTAACCACTGCTTTGAAATGAAACATATGAATAAGCAATATTTACTAATATTCATTAAGCACCGAAAAAAATACGCAGAAAGCAAAGTTTGTGAACCAACACCAATGTGTGAATTTTTCCATTAAAATATAAAAAATAACAAAAAAGAAATAATAAATAATAAAACTTAAATACATTTCTTTTAAAATAAAAAAAAAATCTACTTAGTCTTAAAACATTTTAAATTTGTTTTCATTATTTCATGGCCCCCCCCTCAACAAAACCTATGGCCCCCAAGGGGGCCGCAGGCCACAGTTTGAGAAGCGCTGGTCTAAGGCACTTTGTACCATATCAATCCACCTATATCTTGGTCTTCCTCTAGGTCGTCTTGTTGCCAACCTGGCAGAGAACATTTGTTTTGCTAATCTTTCTTCGCCCATTCTGTTCAAGTGACCATACCACTTGAGATTAGCTCTGCTAACGCATTCCTGGATGTTGACAATGTCAAGTTCTTTCCTAATAGCCTCGTTTTTAATATGATATTGCCATTGATGCACATCCGTTCATGCCTATAATCTTTCTCAGGACTCTCATATCTGCGGTCTCTAGTCTTTGGTCAAGTGTTTTACTTCTGACCCAGCTCTCAGATCCATAAGTTAAAACTGGTTTGAACACTGTCTTGTATACTAATTTCGTGTTCTGACTAATTTCTCTCTTATTCCATATGAATTTATTCAATTGACTTCCTACCATACCAGCTTTGCTGATTCTGTTGTCTATTTCTATATTTAATTTACCATCTTCAGTAAAAATCGTGCCTAAGTAGCTGAAATGTTTCACTTGTTCCACAGGTTCTCCATTCACAACACAGTTGACATTTTCAATGATTCTGCCTATTTTCACTGTCTTTGTCTTTATATTGCTGACCTTCATACCATATCTATTACAACAGCAATTCAATTTAGTCAGAGAATCTTGCAGACTTGTAGCGGATTTATTTAGAGGTATAACATCGTCCGCATAAAGCAAAGAGCTGACATTAACATCTCCAATTTTGATATCATGTTTAATACCACTTTCCTAAGTAATGTGATCCATATAGATAATGAATAACAGAGGGGATAATGTACATCCTTGTCTCACACCAGATTTTACATTAAACCATCTTCCTGTACTTCCTTCAATTCTAACTGCTAACTTACAACTCAAATAAAGACAAGTATTGCTTGATATAATGCCCCATTGACACCATATAACTGTAGCATATTGAATAGCTTCTCTCTTGGCACCTTGTCATATGCCTTTTCCAAATCGACAAAACTTAAATATAGATCTGTGTTATATTCCCATACTTTCTCAACTATTTGTCGTAAAGTGAAGATCTGATCCTGACAGCCTCTATTTGGCCTGAATTCAGCTTATACTTCACCAAGCTTTTCTTCCACAATTCTTCTCAACCGTTTCTCAAGTATACTTGCATAGATCTTGCCAGGAACACTCAGTAGGGAAATACCTCTGTAATTCTCACATGCAGTTTTATTTCATTTTAATTTTATGGGTACTATGAGAGCTCTACTCCAATCATCGGGAATTCGTCCCTCTGTCCAGGCTTTCTGAACTATGCAGTGCAGCCACTGTAAAACTCTTATACCACCATACTTCAGCATTTCTGGTCGAATATCATCCACTCCTGATGCCTTTCCACATTTCAAGCCTTTGATGGCTTTTTCAACTTCAGGAATGGATATGTATTCCTGACTGCATGCCTGGTCAGTGTTTTTTACCACTGTGCTTTCATCACTGCTTGTTTCATTTAGCAGTTTTTCAAAGTAATTACTCCATACTTCAAGGATATCTTTTTCTCCTGTTTCATGTCACCTTTATCATCTCTAACTCCTTTTACAGCACTCTTTCCTCCATTCCTAAGCTTCTTCAACAACCTCCAGAATATTTTGCCACCTTCTTGATATTCATTTTCTATATTCTTGCCAAAGTCCTCCCATGACTTTTGTTTAGCTAGTTTTACACAGTGTTTAGCATTCTTGCATTTGTCTCTGTATTCTCTAAGAGCACAAGCTGACTTATTTGCCAGGAACTTTTAATACGCTTTATTCTTTTCCTTCACTGCCTCTTTAACTTCCTGTGTCCACCAGGGAGTTCTGATTTTATTATCCTTGCAGACAATCTCACCACATGCCTCTCTGGCAGAATCAATCAATGTTTTCTTCAGAGTTTGCCACTGAATCTCTAAGGATTGGTTCCTGTTCTCAAACTCTTTCATTTTTCCTTCAATAATCTTTGTGTATTTTAGTCTATAGTTCACATCTGAGAGCTGCTCAACTTTTATTCGCTTTAAAACTTTCTTACATGTTATTCTTTTTAATATGAAATTCAATTTTATCCTGCTCAAGTCTAAATAGTGATCACTTCCAATTTCAAATCCTCTGTACACTCTGGTGTCCTGCACCAGGGAGAAAACATCACTATCAACAATAACATAGTCAATGAGACTTTTCTTATTCCTTGCCTCTTCTCTCCATGTAAATGGAGAGAAGAGGCAAGGAATAAGAAATTTGTGCACATTTTTATGTTGGGACATGGTGTTAGTAATAACCAGTCCATGTCCTGAGCAGAAATCCAACAGATATTTGCCATTATTATTAGTTTTGCTCTTTTCTCCAAATTTTCCCAAAATATTTTTGTATGTCTCACAATCATTTCCTACTCTGCTATTTAGATCCCCAACAAGGACCAACTTTTCCTTTTTCATTGTGTCAGTTGCTTTTTCTACAGCCTCAAAAAATTCCTCCACTTCTACCTTAGTAGAACCTTCTGTGGGACCAAAATAAAAAAAAAAAGTTTTTTTAATATGTAAATTTATTTATTAATAAATTGATTACTGATTAGGAGATTACAAGACGAGGACAAAATCAGAGGAAGATGGAAAGAATATTTCCGAAAACTACTAAATGAGGAGAATCCAAGAGAGAGAGGTGCGAGGATGGAGAGGTAAATGAGAGAACTGGTGCAAGACATAAGTAGAGAGGAAGTGGTTTGGGTACTGAGAAAAATGAAGAATGGAAAGGCTGTGGGAGCAGACCAGATACCTGGGGAAGTATGGAAAAGTTTGGGCAGTGATGGTGTGGATATATTATGGGATCTGATGTGTAAAATAGCCCAACAGGAAAAGATACTAGAGGAATGGAGGAAAAGTATTCACATCCCAATCTACAAAGGAAGCGGAGATGTTCAAGACTGTGGCAACTATAGAGGAATCAAGCTGATGTCACACACATTAAAAATATCTGAAAGAGTAATTGAAGCAAGGTTACGGCAGGAAACGAAAATTGGCGAGGAGCAGTTTGTATTTTTGCCAGGAAGAGGGACAACGGATGCAATATTTGCACTAAGGTGATTGATGGAGAAATATAGAGAGATGCAAGTGAATCTGCACATGATGTTTATAGATCTGGAAAAGGCATACGACAGAGTGGCCAGGCAGGAGGTATGGAGGTGTATGAGGAAGAAGGGGTGTCGGAGAAGTACGTGAGGTTGGTGAAGGAGATGTATGAGGAACAGAAACTCAGGTCAGGTCTAGTGTCGGCATGACAGAAGGGTTCCCTATTTTCATAGGGCTACACCAAGGGTCAGCTCTGAGCTCCTACCTCTTTGACCTGGTCATGGATGTACTAGTGGAGGATGTCAAGAAGGAGGCACCATGGAGCATGCTGTTTGCCGATGAGAAGCTTGAAATCATCCCGAGAGAAGCTTGAAAATACCCTGGAAGAGTGGAGAAAGGCATTGGAGGAGAGCGGCATGAGAATTAACCGGATGAAGACTGAATATATGTCAACCTCTTTGACCTGGTCATGGATGTACTAGTGGAGGATGTCAAGAAGGAGGCACCATGGAGCATGCTGTTTGCCGATGACATTGTTCTATGCGAATCATCCCTAGAGAAGCTTGAAAATACCCTGGAAGAGTGGAGAAAGGCATTGGAGGAGAGCGGCATGAGAATTAACCGGATGAAGACTGAATATATGTCAACGGGGAGTGACGAGGATATCGTCATACGACTCCAGGGTGAAAGGCTAATTTCAGGGAAGAAATTCAAGTACCTTGGGTCGGTTGTCGAGAGGAATGGTGACCTGGATGAGGAAATACAGCACTGAATAATATGCGGTTGGATGAATTGGAGGAAGATGAGCAGGGTCCTGTGCGACAAGAGAGTGAGTTGTAAGAGGAAAGGAAAGCTCTATAAGATGATGGTGAGGCCGGCGATGCTCCATGGTGCGGAGACATGGCCTATAACCAAGGCACAGAGAGGAAGATGGAGGTAGCGGAGATGCAGATGTTGAGATGGATGAGTGGTGTGACAAAGAAGGACAGGATAAGGAATCACTACATCAGAGGGACGGTTAAGGTGGGACCAATCGTCAAGAAGATACAAGAAAGTAGGCTGAGGCGGTTTGGACATGTTGAGAGGAAGGGTGAGGAGTATGTTGGTAAACGAGTGGAGTATATGGAATTGGAGGGAAGGAGGAAAAGAGTCAGGCCCAAGCTCAGGTGGAGGGATAAGATGATAGAGGATCTTAGGGAGAAAGGATGGAGTCCGAAGGATGCCCTGGACCGGAGAACTTGGAAGAGGAAGGTTAAAGATTCGTGCACCGACCCCGTTTAGCATGGGATAAGGCAGAGTGAAAGAAGAAGAAGAATTACTGATTAGGAAAAAAAGATTTTTTAAAATTTTATTTTGTATATGCAGCACTCCCCACTTAAAATTTTCACCAGCCCCCACTGTTTCTGATACTAATGTCGTTCATTTACAGACATAAGTTACCTGCATACTTTTATGGTATACTCACTTCTGTAATCTGACCCAGTTGGATAACTTGCAGATCTCTATTCATATCTAATGCCTTGCTTATGCTGATATCCTTGTGCTTGCTTAATAAATTTGAACGGATGAACAAGAAGTGCAAGAAGAGAATGTTTTTCAAATACTGAACACTTTGGATATCAATAAAACAATGAGACTGGATGTGATTTCACTATGGGTTTGAGAGAATGTGCTAAAGAACTGACTGTTCCATTGTCTGCTTTTCAGTGAAAGTCTGGTCAAGAAAATTTGCCCAAGGAGTGGAAGGAGGGTAAGATAGTGCCATAGCATAAGAGTGGTAGCAGAGTGGAAGTGCCAAACTATAGATCAGTTAATATTTCATCAACATTTAAGGCTTTGAAGAAAGGGAGGAATCATTTACAGTATTGGACAGATGAGAGTAACATTAGGAGTTGGTAATGATGGTTCTCTCCATTACTTTAGATAGGACTGAGGTAAGTAAGATAGGGCAACAGTTTGGTGGCAGTAATTTGTCACCCCTCTTGTGAATGAGTTGAACATAGGTCAATTTCCAGGCTTTGGAGGAGATACCAGTGGTGTAAGAGAGTATAAACAGGCAACATAGTTCAGGAGTCAGTCCTGGTGCACAAACCTTCAGGACAATTAGTGGAATGCCATCAAGACCAGGGGACTTTTTTGCATCTAATTTGGACATTACTTTTCTAATTTCTTTCTAGCGAAAGGACAGTAAGGACATTGAGTATTGGATATCCAGAATGGTTGGGGGACATTTACCATGGTCAGTTATGCATGCATTGGAGGCAAGGTGTGAAGCTAGGAGTTTGGCTTTTTCTGTGGCTGATGATGAATACAGCCATCTGGGTACAATAGGGTAGAAGTAGTATTGGTCAAAAGTTAAAACCAGTTGCTTTGGCAAGAGACCAAAAGCATCAGCTGCCATTTAGACAAGCTGCAAATTTCCTGCTTTTTGCCCTTTCATCTGCTTTGGAAGCACTGATAGTTTTCTTGCAGCTATTTCAGGCTTGAATATAAGCACTAAAGGAGGATGGAATTCTTGTTGTAAGCCAGTTGTGGTAAGCTTGAATTTTCATTTTGGGATGGTGAGATTTGGGGCACTGCCAGGTTAGAGTTGAGGTCATGGTTGGTGAAGTGGATATTTAAGGGTCTGTGAGGCATGTATTTAACTGAAGATTTGTGTGTATTTCTATGCAATGCCTGCATACTAGTCTCCATAGTGGTGTCACTTGATTTCTGCACCAACTTTATTTGCTTGTAATCAATGACCCAGTTGTCTCCATTTTGGCATTTTTCTTCAAGTTGTTTTCGAAGTTGACATCGTTGTTCTCTCTTGCTGAAAGGCCAGGCTGAGCTCATATATGTGTACCTTGTCGTTTTGATGTGCTTGTCAGTGTGTTGCAAGTCACTTCATGAGACATGGGAAGCTAATTCCATCCTTTCTTTTATTCTTTACCCTTAAATGATGGCACCTGATGATATTTCTGGGATCAAAGCTGCATTCTCCTGTTAACTTACTGATATCTTTTAGCAATTCAACGATTTCCAATGGAAAGTTTAGAATGATGGCATTGAATTTGTTTTTGGCCTTGATTGACCAAACAGATCCTTGCATATCCACTTCACCAACCATGGCCCACTTCACCAATCATATACCAATGACATGATTAGGTCACGGAGTTCATGCTTGGCTTCCAGCATTTGGATTTTGGAGGAGAAAGTTTCATCCATACTGTTAGGGCATGAACTACATTAAATGCATCTTTACAGACCTGTTATCCTAGGATTTTCATGTTAGGGTTCTGTCATGTTCTGGATGATATATAGGAGGTCTCATTGATGAGACCTCAATAAAAGTTGCAACCGCTCTGGATAGTGGCCATTCCCATAAACAAGTAGCCCAGTCATGAAGATACTTCATGCACATGTTACACTTGGATAAAGATTAAATCAAGAATATAATTTCTTGGAATATTTAATTTATAATATAAACAAGTGAAAAAAAAAACTTTTAATATGTTAATTACTTTTATTCAATTAAATTTAATGAGCTTTCCAACACACATCGTGTTAATTCTATTTTTAAAATATAATTTTCTATCTTCAGTGAGATTTTTCCTTAAAGATAAAATGTTACCTATTCTGATTCACTGATGAGAAAAACTGATTTGTGTGCTAATCCCATACACGAGGTCATTTGATCTGCCTGTAATGGATGGGAGGAAAGTTGAAGAGAAAGAAGAAACTTACCTGTAAATAGCAGTAAAAGAAATAGTGGGGTGAGGAAGAAAAACTTGTGAATTTGAACTATGAAGGATTCTTGAATAGCTACTGCATGGGTTTTAATAATTTTAAAATTATTAAAATTTTAAAATTAAATTTTAAAATTTTAAAATTAAAGAAAGTGTGGGCATTGCTATTGCCATTTTTGATGATAAGTGACCATATCCATGAAAGTATATTGGTAAGAGTTGAATTAATATCCTCTTTATTACTGAGTTAAGTATTATTAGCATGTTCTTAAGGATCCCATTCCGAATATGAGAATAGTATTCAATTGATAGATAGATCTGTATAAAGGTAATGGTTGAGTAAAAGAAAACAGTTTTAGATGCCAGGTAGATGTTTGAGGCCTAGTTTATTTTGGACTTCATTTGGAATAATGAAAAGTTTACTATGCTTCCAAATGTGTGAGAACAGTTAATTTAGTTTAATGTTTTATAAAACTGAATTTCTAATTTAATATAGATTTTAATGTGATGCATACAGATTACAGAGAAGAACAAAGTTAATTTATAACCCTGATTCTTATTTATCTTTTATAATTTCAGATAGGAATCAAAGATAATTGGACCTCCATATGTGTAGAATCAACACAGCTACTTATGCCTTCTATTGGTCCTTCTCGGGATGTACTATCAGCATGAATTGAATGAATGACCTAGTACTTAAGATTTAGTTATATCTGCACCATTTTAAAAATTGAGACACGAAATCTTCAAAATGCTATGAAGGGCTGAGTTTGGTAAATGTAAGTCACATTAAAACCCCAAGTTTTCAAGGTATTTTACAGGCTCTTAACTTCCCAGAGCACAAGAAAGAAACTGTTTTTGCAGTGAGAACAAAACCCATTATCCCCCCCCCCCCCAGCTGACAATACATGGCTATAGCAAAATCACTTAGGACATCCAGAAGCATGGCATATATATAGAGTATATTTCTTCCGAAGAAGGGGGGGGGGGGACTGAAACACAATGACTTTTTTGTGCCAAATAAATATATTATATAAATGTATTTTGTAATTTAGTGTATAAATAGGTGACATGCCAGGGCAGAGTTTGTTATAATTTAGATAATGCAATACCAAAGGTTCACTCTCTAAGTTGTCTGGTCATTTTTGAAATTGTCAACATATTTATGGATAAATAATGGATTTCTATAACAACAATAATAATATTATACAACAGCAATAAAAGCTGGAATTGCCGGCTTGGTTGGCCAAGTGTGTAGCATATCCGCTCTCCAGCCAAAAGACTGTTGGTTCGAATCCCACCGTGGACATGGATGTTTGTGATTGTCTGTGAAAATACTAGTGGTGGTGGTGGTGGTTGGCAGTAGATGGCATTGGTGTAGTTGTGGTTCGTTGTAGTTGGTGGATTTGAGTGGTGGGGACAGAGTTGTAGAGTAGATGTCCTCCCTCAATGAGTCTTTGGACTCCCTGGAGGTGTGTCGTAATAATAATAATAAAGTTATTATATTCCAGTATTCAAAAGAGCCTTAAGGCATGATTATAGAAATAATGGATATTTTGGATATCCACATTTCACAGCTAAATAAATGTATTTGACACTTCAGAAGTCATTAGAGAGCTGATGAAAATAGTCATCAGCATTACCTTTGTATTGCACTGCTTAAGACATGAACTCTGCCCAGGATTCCATATGTTCAAATTTTATTAGTACTGTCATTAAGGTGTCACTGACCTGACAGCACTGTCAGCCTGTTAGTTCATCAACACCCCTGCCAGAAAATGGATGCCATTTTCTGGCAGAGACATTGATGAACTAAGCCATTTGCTTGTCTGGAATTAGCTCGAAAATGGAAGGAAATCGTTTCCTGTTTGTCAAGGGAAAACTATAAACTATATTCCATAGTGAAGAGAGCCGAGTTTTAGAAATTTCTGCAATTCAGATTATCTTTGCTATCCAAAGGAATGAAGTGATGGCAATGAAATGTTGCTCATAATATGTCACATAGTAATTTTCCAACAGGCAGAGAGCTTATAATGTTCTCTCTGTTTAGGGATAATGTTGATAACCTGCCTGATTTAGAGTTGAAAGGTTTTGGATGTCAATATTAAGCTATTAGGATCCACACTCTTAGCAATTCAAAGAAATTATCCCAGGGGTCATTGAAAACAGAAGCCAGAGTGAGATTAATTATGATAACTGTAGCTGTCCGAAAGATTAATATTGGCTAATACTACAACTGCCTGGAAAATTTTTAAGTAGAGCAACTTGTGTAATCACTACATGATAATGAGAGAGAGATTATACATGCAGCATTGTTGAAATATTGCAGTCTAGGAGTTCTAGAAAAAAATAAACTCAAGTTTATGTTTCAGTTTTGCAGTCCAATTTTTGGATTTGTCTAATACAGACAAGGTTGTTGATTTCAGATGTAATGGATATGTTGAGACGCAAGAAAAATGACTGAAGAGAAGTGATTATTTTTCATCTAGAACTATAAGGATGATATACTATGGTTTTTGGAAGCAGACAAAGAATGGAATTCTGTAAGTGAGAATGTCAGAGAAGGATGATGAAGCTTGGCTTTATATGTGATGCCATGATATCGATTCACTTCTGTTTCCTTTAATTGTAGAGTTCTGTTGCACTACAAGAAATTGTTGTTGCCTTCAAACTCATTTGTATTCAATTTAGCTTACATAGCATGACCAAAAATTTCAACTACAGTGTATTTAAATTATACCTATTCTCTAAATTTGTGTAATTAAATCTATTTCAACTATATGCAGAAAAGTTACCAAAAAATGTAATTTATTGCAGTATTACTTTAACTGAATACTAAGTTTATTATCAACCATTTCTATTTATTTGTAAAGTCGTTAATTATTTCTTGCAGATATCTTGGTATGGTTGCCAAAGATTAGCCCTATGTAATTGTACTGCTGTATGTATGTGTGTGTATATATATATATATATATATAATGCTGAAATTCATATACTTGCTTAAAAAGTTGATGTAATTAAAAAAAGGATGATGTAATTAATTTTGGATAATAAAAAAGTACTGGCTGTTTTATGTTTCCTTTTTATGTGTATACTGTTTACCAAAGTTGTTTTAGAAAAGTGTTTATTTGAGTGAATGTGTAACTTTGAAACTGAACAGGTGCCATAAGCCATCCCATAGAATTCCCCACTTCCCAAATACATACAGATAAATTGGCCATGAGAACACACACAATTTACAGACAATACAATTACTAGTAGCAGTCGATGGTGCTTTGTATTGATGGTAGTAGTGTTATGGTGTTGGAGGATTAAGTAAGGGAGATGATGAATTGTGGAGTAGTGTGCCCTCCCACAATGAGTCCTTAGACTCAGTACCATCGACAGGATGTAGCATAGAGGCAGCCTGCCACACGGCGTGATTTAATGAGGGTGCTCGTTCAGCCATATTGCGGTAGGTGCCGTTGCTATGCTAATAATTCCTGTTAGTGTAGCAAGTGCGGAAAGAAGTTTTTCCAAACTTAAACTGATTAAAAATGATTTGCGAACAGCAATGACCCAAGAAAGATTGGTTGGTCTAGCAACTATATCGATAGAGGCGGACATAGCTTATAATTTAAACACAGAAGAACTTAAAAACAGTTTTATTGTGCGATATCCCCATAGAGCAAATATTTAATTAATATTATTATGTAATCGTTTTGCATTAATGTTTCTCTTGTAATAAAAACAACAAAATAGCAATTGGAGATTTTCTTATACTTTTGTCTTATAATCCATCAGGGGCGATATTGAATTGTTTGTCTCAGGGCACGATCTAATCTAGCGACGGCCCTGCTTAGACTCTCTCCTTGGAGGTGTCACATAATAAACTCTAGCTAAGGTCTTATTATAAAATTGTTAATTATGAATTACTATTTCATACGAATTTCTTAGCTCACTTACTGACCACATAAGGCTGTTGACATACCTTTCTTCAAAATATTTTAAAATTAATAAAGTAAAAAAAAAAAAAAAAACACCTAAACTCAAGCATACCACTGCACTGTGTTGAACTCTCACTAGTACATACTAAGTCTAGACTACAAAACCCATAGCATCGTTGTAAAGGAAATTTATTGTGGTACCCTTTCCACAATAACCAAAGAAATAGTTTTGTCCATACAAATTTACAGTGGTGTAGAGTGACTATGCATAAGGAATGATGGCCAAACAGATTACAAAAATTTGCCTCTAGATCTTTGTCATTTTTTTGGTATATATCCTCAACAGCCATAAAGGATTCAACACACATTTTCTATGATCAAACTAATCTGTAAAAAATTGTAGATATAAATATCAACAATTTTCTTATGGATTAGTCTGATTATTTTTCTTGTCCCCAATATAACAGCCATATATTAGGAGATAAACAAGTTTCATCACCCAGTGAGAGATCACTACCACCACCCTGCTTATTAGGAGTATGTGGTTTGAAAAAAATAATTCCATGTTTTGTTTCAAGAGCAGGGTTTCCAGATTATCTAAATCTTAGCCTCTTCACACTACTGATATGCAACAGGTTTACAGCCTTTTATGGATGGGATTCACATAAAATGTTTAATTTTTAAGATAAGTTTCATCAATCTATCCCTCTAATTTTTTTGCTTCAGCTACTTGGTTTTCTAATCTTTCAGCTCCCAATTTGGGACACTAATGGGCTTGCAATGAGTTTCTTCCTGCCACAAAAGAATATCCTCGTAGTGCAGGAAATGCCAACTATACCTAATAGGTGGTAGATGACTTTAATCACCCAGCGAAATACCATCAACTAGGTTTACTGGAAACCTGAAGTGGTGAATGTCATATTTGGTCTCCAGAACAGGAGGGTTCGAGTTTATCTCTCTCTCTCTCTTTTCCCCCCTCACCCTACTCTTCAAGGGCAGGGCATGCCAAATATCAAAACCTTCTCCATTTAGAGGGTACATCAGTGAAATCAGAGGTGCTATAGACTGACTGATGAAAAACCTGAGTTTCTCTTAAGATAAACTCAAATTTTTCATCTTGCAAAACAAGCAAACTGCACAGAAGAACGCATGCAATTTATAGATGTAATACATGCATGACAATTTTCTCAAGAAGCATGTGAAAGATGCAACTTGAGGACAAAGAGTGTTCTTGTGGATATAAAATAGAAATGGAATCAAAAATTTAAAAAAAAGTTATCCAGTGCACAAAATCGTAAATGTCATGCTGTGAAAGAAGAAGCAGATATTAAGAAACAAACTGGGGCGCTTAATAAATTTGTTAAAATATTAAAATATTCTGATGCAGATTGTAACCAACTCGATACATCAGAGTTGATGTATTGAACACATCATCTAGTTTGCATGTAAGTACTATTGAACAAGACAACAAGATGCATGATTTAAGTGAAAAACAGGAGAAGATTTAGTTGTAGTTGACCACGACACTAACACACTGTTAGTCTCTGTAAATTTAGAAGATCCGGGTGAATGGGGAAATATTGATGAAAAATTATGCGTTGTTTTAATTGAAATGGGACCTGTTCAAAAGAAAAATATAATATATCCCAGAGATACATATAGTCGTAAATTTGGCGACACGTATTATAATAGAAAAATGAAAACCAGGGAGCTTTTGCCAAGGACATGGCTCATTTATTCCGGAACTTTAAATTCTGTTTTTGCTTTTGTTGCAAACTTTTCGCACCTACTGAATCAAGTAGTCTTGTAGAGGGTTATAATGATTAGAGAAATGTAAGTACAACTTTGCATAGACATGAGACTAGTTTAACTCGCATGAAAAATTTCTTAAAATGGAAGGAACTTGATAAATTGGGACACTAATGGGCTTATAATTTGGGACACTAATGGGCTTGCAATGAGTTTCTTCCTGCCACAAAAGAATATCCTCGTAGTGCAGGAAATGCCAACTATACCTAATAGGTGGTAGATGACTTTAATCACCCAGCGAAATACCATCAACTAGGTTTACTGGAAACCTGAAGTGGTGAATGTCATATTTGGTCTCCAGAACAGGAGGGTTCGAGTTTATCTCTCTCTCTCTCTTTTCCCCCCTCACCCTACTCTTCAAGGGCAGGGCATGCCAAATATCAAAACCTTCTCCATTTAGAGGGTACATCAGTGAAATCAGAGGTGCTATAGACTGACTGATGAAAAACCTGAGTTTCTCTTAAGATAAACTCAAATTTTTCATCTTGCAAAACAAGCAAACTGCACAGAAGAACGCATGCAATTTATAGATGTAATACATGCATGACAATTTTCTCAAGAAGCATGTGAAAGATGCAACTTGAGGACAAAGAGTGTTCTTGTGGATATAAAATAGAAATGGAATCAAAAATTTAAAAAAAAGTTATCCAGTGCACAAAATCGTAAATGTCATGCTGTGAAAGAAGAAGCAGATATTAAGAAACAAACTGGGGCGCTTAATAAATTTGTTAAAATATTAAAATATTCTGATGCAGATTGTAACCAACTCGATACATCAGAGTTGATGTATTGAACACATCATCTAGTTTGCATGTAAGTACTATTGAACAAGACAACAAGATGCATGATTTAAGTGAAAAACAGGAGAAGATTTAGTTGTAGTTGACCACGACACTAACACACTGTTAGTCTCTGTAAATTTAGAAGATCCGGGTGAATGGGGAAATATTGATGAAAAATTATGCGTTGTTTTAATTGAAATGGGACCTGTTCAAAAGAAAAATATAATATATCCCAGAGATACATATAGTCGTAAATTTGGCGACACGTATTATAATAGAAAAATGAAAACCAGGGAGCTTTTGCCAAGGACATGGCTCATTTATTCCGGAACTTTAAATTCTGTTTTTGCTTTTGTTGCAAACTTTTCGCACCTACTGAATCAAGTAGTCTTGTAGAGGGTTATAATGATTAGAGAAATGTAAGTACAACTTTGCATAGACATGAGACTAGTTTAACTCACACGAAAAATTTCTTAAAATGGAAGGAACTTGATAAAAATTTAAAAAACAAAACTACTATTGATTGCCAGACTCAAAGCATGTATGAAATGGAAAAAGAACATTGGATGAGTGTTTTAGAATGCTTGATTGAAATTATAAAATTCGTTGGTAGCCAAAATTTAGCTTTTCGCGGATCATCTGATAAATTATATGAAAAGAATAACGGCAATATTTTAAAATTAGTCGAACTGTTTGCGAAGTTTGATCCCGTTATGGAAAATCATGTTGAAAGCGCCCTTACAATGAAACAATACAGTACACTATTTGAGTAAAGACAGTCGAAATGAAATATTGGAAACTTTAAATAATGCAATCAGAGATACAATTTTATTATCAATTCGAAAATCTAAATATTATTCCATAATTTTAGACTGCACACCTGATGCAAGTAAAACAGAACAAATGACCATTATTATTCGCTTTGTTTCCTGTGACAATGGAATTGTCAAGATCGGGAAAACGTTTTAGGTTTTGCAGATATATCAGATTCCACAGGATGTGGTTTATGTGCAACAATAATGGAAAAATGGAACATTGCCATTGAAGACATGCGAGGTCAAGGGTATGACAATGGGGAAAATATGAAAGGTAAAAAATATGGGCTCTAAAATTGACTTTTGAACAAAAATCCTCGAGCTTTTTACGTGCCATGTGCTGCTCATACTCTAAATTTAATCATTAACAATGCAGCCAAAGTGAATGCAGATACAATTAGTTTCTTTGCAATTATTTAAGAAATATAAAATTTCTTTTCATTCTCTTACAAACGTTGGGCAATCCTTTTAAAGTTCGTAAAAAAAATTCACATTGAAACGGCCATCAAAAACGCGATGGGCAAGTAAAATCCACCCTCTACGATATCATTTAGGAGAAATTTACGATGCACTTTTTGAAATTTTAAATAATGAAAATTTTAATAAAGAAACTCAGCATGAAGCACAAACATTATGTGCTAAAATAAAGGACTACAAATTTATTTGCTCTCTTATAACTTGGCATGGTTTACTTAACAGAATAAACCCTGTGAGTAAAATGCTTCCAGACAAAAAATATGAACATTACACTTGCTTTAGAATCTATCGAAAAAACTTAAAAATATTCTGCTAAACATAGTGAATTTATAAAGCTTTTCCAAATGTCTTTTAATATCATGCCTTGATTTCTATTGAGATTGTCTTCTGTCCGGAGTGCCACTGCAGCTTCTTTAAAGTTTCTACATTTAAAATTTTCTTCGATGTACGGCATGGAACTGTTGTCCTAATCAATGGAATGGTTCGAAATTGAGAAATGATGGGCTAATCCTGAGGTGTCCGTTCTGTTGTTGTTGCCATCTCCGATATGTTCTTTTTTGTTCACGTAGACTAAAAATCCGAAAAAAATAACATATCGGAGATGGCAACAACAACAGAACAGACATCTCAGGATTAGGAAAAACTATAAAACGCGATTTACTAACAATGATTAATTTTCCACGCTTTATGCTCTTAATGTCGCGCGTCCTTTTCAATTTTTTAAACTGATTTTAAGGCCTTTACTGCATTCTTCTGTTGTAGCATTTAATGTTAACGTAACCATTCTCGTCCTGAAGAAGCCAGACAGACCCAAGCTGGCAAAACTGGCTGACGATTGTATACATATATTTATATCAAAAATCATGGTCCATTAAAATCCAAAGAAAATGTTTCGTATATGTTGTTCTTAATTTACTTATATATTATTAGTAAGCAGATTGACTCGATTTCTAGACATGTTAACTATTATCTAATGACTGAATTCCGAGATTATAAGGAAATAAGTAAATTTAACATAATCACACGACTAGTTTCGTCTGGATGCCGACTTCGTCAGGTGTGATAACATAAAAGTAAATAAAAGATCGTAAAAACATTGCACTGCTACAACAACAGAGCATTAAAAACCTGTGGTTATGTTTCAATTCAAACATAATTTTTTAATGCTCTGTTGTAGAAGTGCGATGTTTTTACGATATTTTCTGTTATCACACCTGACGAAGTCGGCATCTCGACGAAACTAGTTGTTTTGATATATTAAATTTACTTATTTTCTTATAATCTCGGTATTCAGTTAAAAAAAAAACAGTATTTTAATATTACTGTTTTTTTTTTTTTTTTTTTTCACTGGAGTGTATTGTAACGAGGTATATCGAATTAATATATGCTTTTATTTCTAAATTAACGATTAACATTTCTGGCATAGCAGCGAGTACGAAAAGCAAAATGCTTTTCATACTCGCTGCTATCTGATAGGGAAACAGTGAGTGGAAAAATTTATGAGCCAATTGCTCGCCCTGAGCGGGCTTGAAGATTAAACATCAGAATTGGAGTTTAAGATGGCTTTTGTTTTTGTGTTTGAAGTAATCTGTTGCTTCGTAATTTTCAGCTAGTTGAACCAATTTGTTGGGACGTACAGATGCTTTTGAAAAGAATTTTGTTGCTATAGTTTTGCAGGAAAGTGTAAATATAGGGGACATCTGTGTCTCGATGGAGTTGCACATTTCTTACAAACCAAGGAGCGTTTAGGTCACAGTATTTCCCAACGTTTTTTGGATTATGCCCCACCTCAACACCTCAAAGATTTTGATGTCCCCCCCCTCCCTCGCCGACAGTGGCGAGTATTTTGAGTATATCAGTGATGAGGTGACGAATGCAACATCATTTTCTAATTGCCCCTAAAATATTCATATTGCCCCCCCCCCCTGCGGGGAGTACGTTGAGAAACACTGGTTTAGGATCATTCGTAGACATTTATTTTGCAGTGGTATGGCTCCAAGCTAGAGAAGCATAAGTGAGTACAGGACGGACCATCAGTTTGTAGATAAGTAATTTGATTCTGGTGTTTAGCTTACTGTTCCTGTTGATTAGAGGATTGCGTTGAGCAATGGTTTTTGATGTCTTTACACAGAGAGCCTTGATATGGCAGCTGAAAGTTAGCCTTCTGTCCAGTAGTACACCAAGGTATTTGACTTCTGTTTGCCACGGAATTTTTGTGTTAAACAGGAAGCTATTCCCCCCCCCCCCTTTTAGGAAGCATCGGTCTTCTGGTGAATAGCATGGCTATGCTCTTCTGTGGATTCACTTGCAGTCTATTTGGCGAACCATTTTTCAATCAGTAGTAGGTTTTCCTTTCAGTTTTTTTGATGGTAAGATGTGGCTGTAGAGATCTGGCTAATATTACTGTATCATCTGCGTAAAGGGCCATGATAAATGACAATGGATTGTGCAGAATATCACACATGTATATGGAAAATAGAATCAGTGCTAGTAAGGTTCCTTGTGGGACTCCAGTCAAAATACGTTTCTGTGCTGATACTGCACCGTTGATCTTGATTTGCATATGCCTGTCAAAAAGGTATGATTTAATTGGGCAAACCATTTCCAATGGTATTCCAGTTGAGATTAGTTTATGCAGTAATCCGAAATGCCAAATTTTATCAAATGCACTAGCTATGTCAAGGAAAACAGCCCCAGTGCATTGATGCCAATTGTATCCCATGGAGATGTATTCAACTAGTCCATGTATCTGTTATGCGGTACTATGGAATTGACAGAACTCACTGTTCTTTAGGAAGACTGTTTAACTTGTTTATGGAGGCTTGGAGTCTGGTAAGAATAACTTTCTCTGCAATTTTTCCCAAATTTGAGATGAGGCTGATTGATCTATAATTTTGAGGCAAGTGAGGGTCTTTTCCGATCTTATGGATTGGAATTATATCCACCACCTTCCAGCAGGAAGGGAAATGTTTGAAACGGAGGATGAAAATAATTATGTTGGTCAGATGTACAATAGCTATATGAGGCAGCAGCTTTATCACCTTTTTGGTGATGCCATCAGGTCCAGCAGCCTTTTGGTCTTTTAATTTCTTGATTATATCATATATTTCTGCTGGTGATGTAGGTGCAATTTGATTGGAGCAGGTACAGAAGATTTTAATGAACATCTGACATGCTGATGGATCTTGTAGATGTAATTGAAGTGTAGATGTTCATATGAGGATTTACATTGCTTGTCTAAGTTTTCTGCTATTGCTTCGGCTTTATCTGCATCAGTGTGGATGAGGACTAGATCTGTTTGAAAAGGGGAGAAAGAGTTTTGTTTTTGTTTTGATCTTTCTGATTAGATTCCGAATGGAATGATTGTCAGGAGAGATAGTAGTCAATCTTTCTTTCCAAAGTTGACTTCTATGTGTGTGCTTTAAGGGCATCTCTCACTGCAGAATTGAGCCTATTCAGGATTCGTTTATCTTGTGGTGCGCAGGTATTGTGAAACCTTTTTCTAGCCTTATTTATCAGGTTCATGATATCTTCTGGCAAGTGGTTGGGCCTGAGGGTAGTTGTGGAAGTAGTGACTGTTGTAAAGACTGTGTTAAGTTGTTAGGTCAGGTCTTTAACAGCTGTTTCAATTTCTTCTTTGGATTTTATAAACGGAACAGGACCATTTCGGGAGTACGTTGGTCAACCATTTCCATAATATGAATGAGTGTGTGTGTGGGGGGGGGGACAGTTTTTCTTGGTTTCCCAACTGTAGCAGTATTGGATTGTGATCAGATGAAAGATCATTTAGTGTCATTAAACTGTACTGGAGTCTCACATCTGCAGTATGACTGTGTCCAAGACATCAGCCGTGCCATACGTATTATGATGTATAGGTTCAGTGGGACCTGCCACAACCTCGTTGTTGGATCCTGTTTAGTTAGCAAATATGTGACCGTTTTTATTGGTAGTTCGACTGTTTCAGGCGGGATGCTTGGCGTTTAAGTTGCCGGCAATGATGACAGGCTCTCTGATGCCCAAGATGGCGTCCAAATCCGAAGACAGTAATGATTTTAATGGAGCATTGTATGCTGCATAGATTTCTACCAGCCGAGCACGTGAGAACCTCTACACATGTAACCTCTAGATAAATAGTTGGTATGATTTTACAGAGTGATGACTAATGTAATTCTTGATTATAATGGCAGTGCCGCCGCTACTGTGGGTCAGCCTGTCAGTTCTGTACAGATAATATCCTCTGATTTTGGGGTAGTCCGATGATCTCATATGCGTTTCACTCATCAAAACTACATCCGGCTGATGTCTTTGGATGAACTCTTGGAGCTCCAAGCAGGGCCACGCCGTGCGGTTGTGCAGATTGTGCCCAGCACAAGGGCGCTTGAAGTGAGGGGCGCCATTTCAAAACGGGAAATAATAAAAAAAATATACAGATAAATTTTCTTATTCTTGAATTATATCGTACTATACTATATAAATTACACAATTACAAATTATAGTTAATACAATAAAAATGAAAATTTAAATCAGTCAAATTATTAGGAATTCTTAATAATCTAACAACATTTTTAACTTAATACATCACCAGTTTTATTATATTTTGTTTGAAGCGAAACGTTATCAAGATTACCAGAGATTTTATTTTACAGAGTAAGCATCGACTCAGCGAAAATTGTATAAATATTCTCGATCGTTTATTATATTTTTAGTGGAAATTACAGGGTGTTCGGGATAAATTTGACAGTTTCGTAAGGAAAAAGAAAATCTTCTTTGTATCTATTAAATTTAATGAATCGACAAAAAAACATTACAGGCAGAGTTAATTACAATACTATCAACAAGATTTACTCAAAATAACCACCATTAGCATCAGCTTCAATTCTGCTTCGGAACCTCGAACAAGCTGATGCTACAGTCTCCCTGGGAAGGGCCGCAAAAACTGTTTTAATTTTATCCATTAACTGGGCTTTTGTATTACTGGAAGTGCGATTGGTGTCTTTTTCAACTGCGCCCCATACAAAATAATCCATGGGGTTAAGGTCTGGGGAGTTTGGAGGCCAAACATTTGGACTGGTGAAGTCGTAGAAATTTTCAGACAACCATTTTTGACTTTTCCCAGAGGTGTGGCAAGGGGCCGAATCCTGCTGCCATACATACGGCCTACCATTGGCTACCCTTGTTATCCAGGGCTTGACTACAGTTAGCAACTCCACGAACAAAGCCCGAATTCCAATGCCAGGGTTCTTCAACACCTGTTTCTGCAGATTTGCGAGGAATTCTGCTGTACGAACGCAATCAGATCGTCTGCTAGGGATCTTTCTTCTTGCTACATCCTCGTAGTCACCATTGCAAGTCTCTAGTTCATGCCTGATTGTTTTTACTGTATTCAGGGAGCATTGGGCAGCAGTCGTAATATCCTTATTTTGATGGCGGGCACGAATCATCATGATACAAGTTATTCTCTTCCATGATCAGGTGGGTTCCAGCTATCCATCCTTTCTGACATCTTGTATATGAATGAAGAAGGGTCCAAACTTTTAAATGAAGAGAAGTGTGTGTTAATACATGAAACTTACGGAAAAATATAATTAATTATAAATATGTCAAATTTATCCCGAACACCCTGTATTAGTTTAAGACAGACCGTGAATTCATTATTACGCTGTGCTTTGCCCAGTACCGTCGGCAGGGTGTATCATAGAGGCAGACTGCCTCATTGCACTTATTAAGGGCCCTCGTTGTGCCATATTACGACAACAAGATATTTTACAAAAATACAGCGTTTAGTTTAACAAATAAAAAAGCGCCATTTCCCATTGACAGTTAAATATGTGCTTATTATATTTTATTAATAAAAAATTATAGTCATACATGCTAAAACTAAACATTTTAGAACCCACTTATTAGATACTTAAGGAAACAACCCATAAAGTATCATACGATGTGAATTTCATAAACTTTTATAGTCTATACTAGGGGATCGTTCCCCCTGGCGTCCCCCCCCCCGAGTTCTGGGCTGGTGAGCCAGTTCTCCATTGTTTTTAAACGTCCAACAAATTGTTGTCTCATGAAGGCAAACACTGACATGAAACGTTTCAAATTTCGGCTTATCAGCTTAATGGTTTAATCGGCTTAACCCGGCTCAAAACAAATTAGCTAACGCCTTTTTATTTCCTTATAGGGAGTAGGCGAAGCCGTTTAGCCCTATCTAACTTTTGGAGACTCAGTGGGCAGTTCAATCTCCACTGGCAGCCAATCAGAAAAAAATGGCCCAACGCTATCACTAATTAAGCAGCATGCAGTGAAGAGAGACGGCTCAACAAGTGCCGCCATCCCGTGGTCCCTAACCCTAACGCAATATATTTAATGTCTGAAATAATGTAGGTTCTACGGTCGATTTTCTTGAGTTTACGGGATGAATAACCCGAGTTTATGGGAGAAAAAACCAGCTTGCCCGTACCAGCTATCGACTAACTCGAGAACTGGTCGAAAAAAGGCTTAGAAAAATTTCCTCTAATCGACGACTAGATTCGAAACAAATTCTTCCTTTGTGCAGTCAAGTGCTGTGGTGTGCAAACGTCACATCCACTGAGCTACACAGTCTCAAAACAATGAAGAGACAAAAAACATGACATTAAGACATTTCAAATTTCGGCTTATATATATATATATATATATATATATATATATATATATATATATATATATATATATATATATATATATATATATATATATATATATATATATATATATATAAGAATAAAATGATTGATTTACTACATAATGATACCTACTCAATACTTGAGAGAGATCCAACTCGTGAACTTCAAAATCGTACAAACAACTTATTAAAAACAACAACTGAATTATCCCGAAACGTCCGTTTATCTCTTCGCTCTCTCCATCCGTTAATTCCTCGCATATATGGTGTTCCTAAAATCCATAAAGAGAACACCCCATTACTCCCAATTGTAGAAGGTATCGATTTTCCTACATACAATCTTTCAAAATACCTTGCCAAATACCTCAAAAGTTTTTCAGGGAAATCACCTTCCTTTATCAAGAACACTACAGAATTTGTTACATACATCAAGGATATTACAGTTGATGAAAATGACATCATGGCTAGCTTGGACATAACTTCTTTGTTCACTAATGTCCCAACAGATGAAGTCCTAACATTACTCAAGGACAAGTTATCCAAAAAAATGTTAGCCTTACTTACACATTGCATCAGGTCCGGTTACTTCAAATTTCAAGATAATATTTACAAACAAAATCATGGACTGGCTATGGGTAATCCTTTATCTCCTGTTCTTGCAAATATTTACTTAGAAGATTTTGAAACCAAGGCTATCTCTTCCTTTATTTTAACACCTAAAGTTTGGAAACGTTATGTGGATGATGTCTTCATTGTTTGGAGCCATGGACATGAATCCCTTATGGTTTTCCTCGAACATCTCAATAGCCGACATCAAAGTATTAAGTTTACTACTGAGCTTGAAACGGATAATTCCTTGCCTTTTCTTGATGTCAAACTGACTCGCTCTTCTGCTGGTAAACTAAAAATATCGATATATAGAAAACCCACACATACCAACAGATATCTGCACAGTCAATCCCATCATTTCCCTCCTCATAAGCTTGGAATAATTTCCACCTTGGGACATAGAGCCCGTTCTCTTCTTGATGATCCAAATGAACTGCTTACAGAAATAAACCATCTGAAAACTTCTTTCGAAGTTAATGGATATTCCAAGAAAATCATTAACAAATTCCTTCTTAATCCTCCCAGACATCACTCAGAAGAAACAAATAGATTCAAAAGCAATATATCTATTCCTTACATAAGTACTGTTTCACATAAATTAGCAAAAGTTCTAAAAAAATACAATATCAGAACCTTGTTCACTCCCCTTCCAAAGATTCGTTCCTTAATTAGCCATCCAAAACCTTTTCATCATCAACTCAAATACCCTGGCGTATATAAAATATTATGACTGCGATATTCCTTATTTCGGGCAGACAGACAAATCTGTCGAAATGCGTATGGAAGAACACATGAGAGACATTATTTACAAGAGACAGTGAGCAAGTGCATTATCAAGTCATATCCTCTTCTCGGCTAATCCTAATGATGATAACCAAAGTCACAAAGTCTGCTGGGAAAAATCTACAAACATCTTCCGTTGCAGTGACGAAATAGAGAGAAAAATTGTGGAATCGAGAGAAATCATCTTCAATCCTGTTCATCTAAATAACAACTTAAGCTACAGCCTCCCGGATAGTCATTCAGCTGTAATCATGTACTGGCGTTCACGTGATGCAGCAAGCACGTACTCTCCCAACAATGCAACAAATGAAAGAACAGCTTCAAATACAACTACAACGTTTTAATGCTAATTATGTATAAAGACTGTCTATGATGTTCAATGTTTAATGTTTTTTCTTTTATAATGTCACCTGAAGAAGGCTGTTACAGGCCGAAACTAGTAGTGTGTTTATATTAAAACCTTTTTAATTAAATCTCGGTTCTAGTCATTCAATTTTTTTCATAAAACTATGTATGTTAACCCAGTCAATGATCATTCTGTCATATATATATATATATATATATATCAAAAAAAAAATCAACTAAACGCCTTTTATTCCCTAATATGGAGTAGGCGAGGCCTTTATACCCTATCTAGCTTTTGGAGACTGAGTGGGTAGTTCAATCTCCACCGGTAGCCAATCAGAGAGAGCTGGCCCATGTCTATCACTAATTATAGCAGCCACCGATGAAGAGGCTGGCAAACAAGTGCTGCCATCTCTTGGTACCTAACCCTAACAAGATATGTCACTGTCTGAAATAATGTGAGTACTACGGTCGATTTTCTTGAGTTTACGGGACGAAAAACCCGAGTTTCCGGGAGGAAAAACCCGCTTGCCTGTGCCAGAGATCGACTAACTCGGGAACCGGTCGAAGATAAACTTAGAAAAAGTTCCTCCAGTCAGCAACTAGACTAGAACCTAGGTCTAACTTCAAGCAGCCAAACGCAGAGGACGCAAGCGCCACCTCCACTGAGCTACACAGACTTGATATATATATATATATATATATATAATTATATATATATATATATATATATATATATATATATATATATATATTAAATTATATTATGCATGAATTCTCCTACTCAAATTACAAGTCACTATCACCCCGACTTGCACATTGGAGCAATAACTCGCTCCCTGCAGTAAACAATACACACACCACAACAGTATCTATACTGCAGAAACACGATAAACAATTAGTTTTATCATGTCACTGAATAAGGTTCACAGACATTTGTGGACTGTGTAATATATTTCTCAACAAATAGTGCAATTAGAGACAACTGGGAATATCAACACTGACTAATGAATCGCATCTCCCCTTTAACAGAAACTGCTGTATAGACTCAAGCGAAACCACATGTTGCAGGTGCAACATATGGTTTTGCTTCACACTACCCACCCCCATCATGAACATGTTAAAACTAAGAAATATATAGCTGAATGTATTTCAGATATTATGGAAATCAGTTTAAGAGAATTATCATTTCCATTCAATTGTCAGCTTTCTTTTTGTTTGAGTCGAGCGATCTTTTGTTAATACCGCACCAATCATATGCACTTCTTAATAGCTGCTCTTTCTCTACTGGCCTACGATTGCTCACATCTTTCACTTCTCATTAGTAATTTGTCAAGGATCGTTCATTACATATCTCAAGTCTTAAATTACTGGTAATTTTTTTGCTTGATATAATGGGAAAGAAGATGACTCTATTTGGGTAGATAACTTTGACGTTGCCAAGGAAACTGCTCTCGAGGACAGAAGAAGTGATGGAGAATAGAAGCTTCTTGGTAAGTCATACCCATTTTCAGTTTTTTTTCCCCTGAAAACTTTAGTTTCCGAAAATCCCCGCATATATCTCGCACCACGATTTTTTATCTTTAATTTTGGGAAAAAAGTGCTACTTATATTAGAGAAAAATAATAATTTCTGAAATTTTCCCTTTTAAAAATTAAGTTTAAGGGAAATTTTCAGAAATTATTATTTATTTTGGTGGACAACTATTAACGCTCTTCCTATTTTAAAGTCTAACCAAGTGTGTTAACCCCTAGATGTCGGGGAAAATGCCAAAGAAGTTATCTGGTGCACAAAACAGGAAAAGACAATTGCAACAAGTACAACTGGAACATAAATTGGCTGGATCACTGAATATATTTTTAACTTCAGGACCATGTAAAAAAAAACGAAGAACAGAAAATTCTGACGAAGCATGTACTCCGTGTAGCCCTACTACAGAAAAAGAGAGGACACAAGATAACTATGAAGAAACAAATGTTACATGCCAAAATGAAACTGGCCTGACTGAACTGTCTACAGAAGTTGCAGGCAGAAGAAATATTGGATTCCGATTCAGCGAAACAAGAAACTTCAAATTTTACTTTAAATGTTAATGTTAATAATCCAAGTACTTGGCCAAATCATATAACTATCAAAGTTAGAGATTGTTTAGTTGAGCATTGCCCACGTCAAGTAATTAATAAAGAATTACTTTGGCCTTTATCGCCAGAATGGGCGATAAAGGCCAAAAATGAATCGAACTTTAGCAAATGGAGAAAAACTTTTACGAAGTTATTTAGTTTATTCGGAATCGCGAAATTTGGTTTTCTGTTATTATTGCAAAATATTTGGTAGTCAAAATTCCGAGCTTACTAACGAATACGGTTGTAACGATTGGCAACATTTGCGTCAGATACTAAAAATACACGAGACAAGTCCCGCGCACATTAAAAACTGTTCAAAATACAGCGAACTTAAAAAATGTCGCTGATTAAGAAATGCATTATTGATTGCACACAACAAAGATTATACGAAACTGAGAAAAAATATTGGCAATCTGTTATAGAACGGTTAATTTACATAATACAATATTTATCAAGACAGTGTTAGCTTTTAAAGGTTCTTCTCAAAAACATTTTGAAAATGATAACGGCAATTTTTTAAAGTTTAGTAGAAGCTGTCGCTAAATTTGATTCGATAATGGCAGAACACTTGCATCGTATCTATCCAAACATCACAAAAAAGGAACATTGCTCATTATTTAGGTGATAAAATACAAAATGAAATCATCCGTATAATTTAAAACAAAAAATTTTAGAAATGGTTAAAGTGGTGAAATATTATTCATTAATTCTTGCCACTACTCGGGATATAAGCCACGCAGAACAATTATCTATTGTTATTAGGTTTGTTAATCAAAATAAAGATAGAAATAAAGCAGAAATTCATGAACTTTTTTGGGGGTTTTCAGTCTGTAGAAGATACCACTGGGCAAGGACTATTTCAATTTATATAAAAAATTTAAAAGTATTGAATATTAACATTTCGGATTTACTCGGACAAGATTATGATAACGGTTCAAATATGCGAGGCAAACATAAGACTGCAGAAAAAAATCCTTGACATAAATTAGGTTGTTTTTTTTTTTATTCCGTGTGCTGCTCATTCATTAAGTTTGGTAGTTATGATGCAGCTAAGATATCTTGTGACATTGTAAATATTATTATTATTATAATAATATTTACAATGTCACAAGATATCTTAACGGTGTCTCCATGGAGTCAAAAGACTCATCGCGGGAGACCCGACATTGACACACTAACCATTATTTACACAATACCTGTCATACCTCTCCTTAAATTCATTCACAGTTGAAGCATTCACAACCAGTTCTGGCAAAGCATTCCACCCATTCACAACCCTCCAAGTAAAAAATCTAGTCCTAACACCCTTGTTAACCACACTCTTACACAATCTCCAGGGATGGCCCCTCGTTCTCTCACATCCTGCATTGGTCTTAAGAATATCATCAGTATCAATCCTGTAAAATCCCTTTAACAATTTAAATACCTATATCATATCTCCTCTCCTACGTCTATCAGCTAGTTTTTGGAGCCCACAGATCATCAATCTATCCTCATAGGGAACATCCCACAGACCTGCAACAATCTTTGTAACCCGCCTCTGAATCCTCTCTACCACTTCCGCATCACCAAGAAATCCTGGCGACCAGATCTGTGCACAATAGTCCAAATGCGGCCTTATTAATGCCTTATAGAGTGGAACAATAACTTCCCTATCCCTGCTTGTTAGTGTGTTCCTCAACAACCATGTAATTTGATGTGATGTTTTGGCAATCTTAGCAATATGCCTTTAAACTTAAGTTCTCTGTCCACAATAACTTCCAAGTCTCTTGTCTCATCAACTTTTTTGGAGTAATACAGGAATTATATAATTATTTTTCGATATCTGTGAAGCGTTGGGCTACATTAAAAAAACATATTCGTGTTTTAAATTTGAAACTACTTTCTGCTACTAGGTGGGAAAGTAGAGTAGAAGCAATACAGCCACTTAAAAATAATATCAAGGAAATTTATCAGGCTCTTTTTGATATTACGGAAGATGAAACTAAACACATCGATTCTAGAGTTCAGGCAGACAACTTAATTTCAAAGATGTTGCAAGCAAAATAATGCAGAATCCGACATTTGATATACGAAAAATTACAGAAAATCTTGAATATGTTATACAAGAATTAAGTACTCGCCGAACAGACGAATAATTTGAAAATATTATTAGAACTTCAAAAGAAGTAGCAAACTATCTTAATATTGATCCAATTTTTCCAGACATTCGCAAAAGAACAAAAACAAAAACATCAAACTCTGGGCCAAGGCCGTTCACCTGGTACAAGTCGCATTCATTCGTGGTTGCAGAGATATACAATTTTCAAATCGGGACATTCTTTTTGAAACACCCTGTATAGTTAAAAGCATATCTCCAAATTATCTTTGTTATACCAAGCTATTTTAAATATAAACCTGGTTTTTTAGTTCATTTCCCAAGTAAGCAAACAGACAAGTCAGTCAAGTTTGCGCCTGCATGTGTTGCAAGTCTAGATGACCCTGCACGTAGTGCAAGAATAGTGATACTAATAGAAGAATAAGAATAAGAATACTAATAGAAGATATCTATTAGTATGCGTTGGTTTTCTGTACATAGAGATTTTAAATTTTCCAGAACAGCATGAGAGTTTTATATCCAGGAAAGGAAGGGAGTTATCATGTTCTAGTTCTGCCATGAATTTTATATTTGGATGCTGGTTATTTAGATAATGAAGAAAATTCCTGAGAGAGTTTTCATCATGACTCCATATAATAAAAACGTCATCTACATAACGTTTCCAAACTTTTGGTTTAAATGAAGAGGAAGACATAGCTTTTGTTTCAAAGTCCTCTGGGAAAATAATCGCCAGAATGGGCGATAAAGGATTCCCCATCGGCAAGCCTTGGTTCTGTTTATAGATTGTATCTTGATATCGGAAGTAGCCATATTGAACGCAATGCTTTAGTGAACTAAACATTTTTTGGATAATTTATCATTTAATAATAATAATAATACTTCTTCAGTTGGTACAATTGTGAATAATATCTAAACTGGATATAATATCATCCTCGTTGATGGATAAATCTTTAACACTAGATAGAAATCTAAGGTGTAATTGATGAACGATGAAGACTTCTTGGATAAAGACTTGAGATATTTTGCAAGATAATTTGATAGTTCGTAAGTTGGAGAGTCAATACCCTAGACTATAGGGTGAAGAGGAGTGTTTTCCTTATGTATTTTTGGAACTCCATGGATACGTGGTGTGAGTGGATGAAGGGAGCGTTGAGAGAGACGTACATCACGAGGAAGTTCACTAGTATTTTGTAGTAAGTTGTTAGTACGGTTTTGTAGTTCCCGAGTTGGATCATCCTGTAATATGGAATATGTCACTTTCAAGTAGTAGAAGCATCTTGTTATGATATTTTTCAGTATCAAGGATAACTGTGGCATTACCTTTATCCACCGATAAAATTGTTATATTTCTGTTCTTTATTAGATTTCTAATAGCTTGTCATTCAGCTATTAGAAATCTTATCTTGTGGAAGAAATGTTATCTTGTGGAAGTTTTGCATTGTTGATGATAAACTGGTTTCCATACGGAGAAGTTTAGCTAAATGAGTAGGCAGAAGTGAAGTAACTTTTACCATTTTAGTAAGATGAGATTCTTCCGGAATAAACCTTGGCGAAGGAATGAAATTAAGGCCTCTACTAAGAATATATTTTTCAGCATCTGTGAGAATATGGGAGGATTCGTTTATTACTACCTTGTCAGGATTAATGTGGTCTTTTGTAATATCAAATGCATTCTGTATTCTCTTAAGATTTTCAAATTTCCTGATAAGAGTAATTTTATTATTGTTCTGTATCTGAGTTGCTATTGTTTCACTATTAGAAATAAACTCATTAAAACTATCAATATTCAGAAACTGTTCAAGTTTTTCAATTAAAGATTTTTTTTCGTTGAACAAAAAGGCCAGACTACTTTTTGTATTAGAAATTCTTTCACTGAGTAGGTCTAACTTGGCTTTACGATATATTCTCTTGGCACGTATTGTATTAACATTTTCCCTAAATGAGATGAAATTCGGGAAGACTGCATGAAATTTACAACGTTTTAGAAATACTAACCTGTTGACTCTCAGCCCTATTCTCTTCAACGTTTTCTAAAGTTTCTTTTTATATTATTCAGCGATGCCTCGTCATGTAGGCTATGAATGTATTCAATAAGCATTGACTCGGTTACTGGGATACATTAAAAAAAGATATTTAATGACTAATAAACCAAGAATAAGTTAGAAAACTTTAATGATACAACTAGTTTCGGCTTATTATGACCTTCATAAGGTATCTTTGTAGGTAGAAGAAACAATAATAAAAGACTGAAGATATTAAGAAAACTGAGAAGCACAGGTTAATTGTATTAGATAATTAAAAATAAAAAACGTTGTATTAAAATTCCAGTTGTTCTATTGAAGTTCTATTTGGAACTCCATAGAACTCTATGGAGTTCCAAAAATACATAAGGAAAACACTCCTCTTCGCCCTATAGTCGAGGGTATTGACTCTCCAACCTACAAACTATTAAATATCTCGCAAAATATCTCAAGTATTTTCCAGTAAGTCCTCATCGTTCATCAATAACACCTTAGATTTTGTATCTAGAATTAAAGATTTATCCATCAACGAGGATGATATTATAGCCAGTTTAGATATTATTTCATTATTCACAAATGTACCAACTGAAGTATTATTATTATTATTAAAGGATAAATTATACAAAAAATGTTTAGTTTATTAAAGCATTGCGTTCAATCTGGCTACGAAATTTCTTATAGATCTTCCTAGGCACCACAATACAGAAACTACCAATTTTAAAGGTAACATCTCAGTCCCATACATCAGTTCGGTATCCCAAAAACTGACAAAAGTCCTTCAAAAGTACAACATCAGGACGTTATTCACCACTCTTCCAAAAATCAGATCTCTTTTAAGCCGTCCTAAACCTAAGCGTCATAATCTAAAATATCCTGGCGTATATAAACTATAGTGTGACTATAATGTTCCTTATTACGGTCAAACTAATAAATCTGTTGAACTTTGCATGGAGGAGCATAAAAGAGACATCTCCTATAAAAGATGAAATGCTAGTGCCTTATCCAGCCATGTTCTCTTCTCTAACAATCCCCATGATAATTTTCAAGATTACTCAGTTTCCTGGAATAGATCTGAAAACATTTTCCGTTGCAAGGATGAATTTGAAAGAAAGATAGTGGAATCCAGGGAGATTATCCTTAATCCTGAACATTTGAACAGTAATTTGAGCTCTAACATCCCTGAGAGCCATACTGCTGTTGTTCAATACTGGCGTTCTCGAGAGTCTACTACCATGCATACAATAAACAATGGCACGTAAACAGAACAACTGGAATTTTAATACAACGTTTTTTATTTTTAATTATCTAATGCAATTAACCTGTGCTTCTCAGTTTTCTTAATATCTTCAGTCTTTTATTATTATTTCTTCTACCTACAATGATACCTTACTTATTCTGTTTGTTAGTCATTAACTATCTTTTTTAAATAAATAAATAAATAAATAAATATATATATATATATATATATATATATAAAAAAAAATCAGCTAATGCCTTTTTATTCCCGTATATACGGGAGTAGGCGAGGCCATTTAGCCCTATCTAACTTTTGGAGACTGAGTGGGCAGTTCAATCTCCACTGGTACCCAATCAGAGACAGATGGCCCAAGGCTATCACTAATTAAGCGGTACGCAGTGAAGAGAGACGGCTCAAATGTGCCGCCATCTCGTGGTCTCTAACCCTAACACAATATATTTAATGTCTGAAATAATGTGGGTTCTACGGTCGATTTTCTTGAGTTTACAGGACGAAAAACCCGTGCCAGAGATCGACTAACTCGGGAACCGGTCGAAAAAAAGGCTTAGAAAAATTTCCTCTAGTCGCCGACTAGACTCGAAACCAAGACTTCCTTCGTGCGGCCTAGCGCGGTAGTGTGCAAACGCCACTTTAGCACTTGCATTTGAAATAGGCATCGTCAAAAATATTTTTCTAATTGTTTCTACGTTCGAAAAGTAGACCTTAACTCATCGTTTATAAATTTGTACATATTTTAATTGAAAAATTTTCTTCCTTTATCATTATTAAAAATTGCTTAACTTCACCAATAAATTTTGCTGAATCAATATCAGCCACATAAGATTGGAACATTTTGTTAATACTAGTCTTGAGCTACATCTTTCTTCAAAAAAATGCTAAAACATCTGTCTAAATAGCTTTTTGCTCTTTCATTAATTTCCAAAATTAGCTTATCGCAAAGACATTAAAAGTATTAACAATAAAATTTTCTTTCCCATGTAATATACGAGTAATTTCATCGTTAGATCGTTAAATTTCGTGAGACGTTTTTTCCCGTTTTTTCACTCTTTCCTTTTCATCTTTAAATTTTGTCTCATCTGTTAATAAATTCTCTTCTTCATTTAAAGCAGCAAAAACTATTTCTTATATCTAAAATAAAACCAACTAAAGACTGTAACAAATTATTAGCTAAAAACTAATCCATATCGGATCTTGTAAAGATTTACTAGTAGCATTTATTCGTTGTAAAATTTTGTCCCACACAACTGTTAAAATTACTGTTTCTGAATTGTCAAAATGATCAGCCAATGATGAGCTCTAATTTAGAAATAGATTTTTCATGAGGAAAAATGGATACTTCAAGTAATGCCTCTTTAATTTGTTTATATCCACAGTTTCAAAGCATTACAGTGTCAGCTCTCGTGGACTACCTCATTTCACTTAATCTTAACTGTTAAAGATCCCCCCCCCCCTAAATGTTTCAGGAGTATACTCCATCATGAAAAGTAATTATATATGTTTTGAATAAAACAAAAATACTGCACTGCTTCCGGAAAAGATTCCTCGGCATAGTTGCCAATTCAATTTTAATGGATCAAACCTTCATCCGCATTCTACTTTTTATCATGCAATTACCCCCAATAAATAATAACGTGTGTATTGTCGATCTTTTAATGTATCCGTACAGTGACCATTCCAGAGGAAGGCAATGGCAAACCATGTCTGTACATTGCTAAGAACATTCTATGAACATACCAAAAATGAGAAAGTACGATATGGTGCTGGATGTAAGACCCCTGGACCTGAAGGCATCCAACATGCAACTGGGGAAGAACAGAGGGCTTTCACAAGTAGAACTAGTTTTTACGATGTGTCCAGGTCAGACCCGGAAGGAAGCTTGATCACGGATGTTGCTGGTTGGAAAAGGGAGGCTCCCTGTTTCACAAGAAACCACAGGATTGGAACTTGGAATGCTAGAAGTATGAACCAAGGTAAGCTGGAAATAATAAAGATGGAAATGGAGCGCAAGAAGCTGGATATATTAAGAATAAGTGAATTTAGATGGACAGGAATGGGCCATTTTCAGTCAGGGAACTATATGGTGTATTACTCAGGACATGAGACAAGTCATAAAAATGGAGTATCTTTCTTACTCAGGAAAATAATGGCTAGGTATATATTAGGTTATAATCTAGTGAGTGACAGAATCATTTCTCTCAGAGTGAGTGGACATCCAATGAATATGACGATCATTCAGGTTTATGCATCAACTACAGAGGCGCCAGAAGAAGACATTGAAGAATTTTATGGCAAGTGACAAGAAGTGATAGATGCAACACTGAGGAGCGATTTATTGCTACTTATCGGAGATTGGAATGCAAAAGTGGGAGACACTGAGGACCAAGGAATAACTGATCGTTTTGGTTTAGGTGTTCGAAACACTGCAGGGAAGAGACTAGTTGAGTTTTGTGCAGAGAATTCTTTGTTTGTTGCTAACACCTGCTTTAAACAGCACAAAAGAAGATTGTACACGTGGATATCACCTGATGGGCAATACTTAAATCAAATTGACTATATAATTGAACAAAGAAGATGGAGAAGTGCAATTTAGTCTGTCCAGACTTTTCCAGGTGCAGACTGCGGAACAGACCATGAGTTATTAGTGGTAACGATACATGTGAAACTACGGAAACTAAAAACAACACAAATGTCTATCAGATATGATCTTGGAAACATACCAGCTGAATACAATATTAGTATACAGAACAGATTCAATATACTTAATTTGTGTGAAAGAGAACCAGATGAACTATGTGAAGACATTAAAGATATAATTAAAACAGAAGCAAAATGGACTATTCCAACAGTTTGTAAGAAGTTCAAATGGCTGTCAGAAAGTGCCATCAAAACTGCTCAGAAAAGGAGGGAAATGAAGGCCACAGGAAATTTGCAGGAAGTACGGAATTTGAATGCAGAGTTTCAATGACAAGCCAGAAGAGACAAGGAAAAACACTTTAACCAAGAATGCCAACAAATAGAAGACCAAAACAAGAAAGAAAAAACAAGAGATATTTTCAAAAAAATCAGAGAACTACCAGGGAAGTTTAGTGCCAAGGTGACAATATTGAAAAGTAAACGCAAAGGATATCTTACAGAAGCTGCAGACATCAAAGAAAGATGGAAAGAGTATACAGAAGCCCTTTACAGAAAGAACTCCAAAATTACTGAGAAATTTGAAGAGCAGGAATATGAACAGGAGCCAGTACCATTTGAGAGTGAAGTGAGGTGGGCACTGCAACAGCGATCCAGTAAGAAGGCACCAGGAGGAGATGGAATACCTGTTGAGCTGCTCATAACTCTGGGAGAAAAGGCAGTTATAATTTTAACAGCTCTATGTCACCGAATTTGGATCACCACTAAATGGCCTAGGGAATGGAAAAAATCAGTTTATATACCTTTATTGAAGAAAGGTGATGCAAGAGAGTGCAAACATTACAGTACTATAGCACTGATTTCTCATGCAAGTAAAGTCTTACTTAAGATCGTTCAGAAAAGACTGGACCCATTCAGGAAGAGAGGAATTATTATTATTACCACGGGCTACTCCAGGAGTCAGACTCATCGAGGGAGGCCCTAAACATCATGTTCACACAGCTGTTCAACATTCTCACAGTATCTATCATACCTTGCCTTGAACTCGCTCACTGTCATAGCACCCACAACAGACTCTGGAAGCTTATTCCACTCATTTACCACTCTAAAAGTAAAGAACCTAGCTCTAACACCCCTGCTAACCACGCTCTTTCCCAGCTTCCATGGGTGTCCCCTAGTTCTCCCACCACCAGTCCTGATCTCAAAAATATCATCTGAATTAATCCTATAGAATCTTTTTAGCAATTTGAATGTCTCAATCATATCTCCCCTTTTTCGCCTATCAACTAGTTTCTGCAACCCACAAATCTTCAACCTGTTCTCATATGGTTCATTCCATAGACCTGCTATCATCTTAGTCACTCACCTCTGGATCCTCTCAACCTCCTCCCCATCAAGAAGGAACCGAGGTGACCAAATCTGGGCACAGTAGTCGAGATGAGGTCTTATCAGGGCTCGGTACAGTGGTACAATAACTTGTTTTTCTCTGCTCGTCAAGGTATTTTTCAACAACCAAGTGAGTTGATGAGCTGATTTAGCTACTTTCGCAATGTGCCCCCTAAACTTCATCTCCCTATCCACTAACACTCCCAAGTCCCTGGCCTCATCAATCTCTTGGAGTACAGTTCCACCAATGTGGTATACTGCTGCTAATCTTTTCACTCCGAAATGCATAACCTTACATTTTTTCACATTAAATTGACATCCATTTTCCTTAGTCCAGAATTCCAATCTATCTAAGTCATCTTGCAAGACTTTGACATCTTCTGCATTCACTATCGCCCTACCCAACTTTGCATCATCAGCGAACAAATGAATTGTCCCACTTAGACCCTTCCCTATATCGTTAATGAACAGATTAAACAGCAGTGGTCCAAGAACAGAACCCTGTGTCACACCACTAGTCACAGGCCGTTTTTTGGACTCTACTCCTGAATAAACTACTCTTTGATATCTCTCCATCAACCACCCAGCTATCCATCTCACCAACCCTATATCCATTCCCATATGTTGTAGTTTACGGATTAGAATTCCATGTGGTATCCTGCCAAACGCCTTAGCCAGGTCCAGCAGTATCACTGTAAACCCATTCCCCATATCCAGTTCAGCCGTCACCTTGTTATAAAACTTGAGCAAGTTACTGAGGCATGATCTACCCTTCACAAAGCCATGCTGTCCTCTGTACAGTATCTCATTTTCATCAATCCATTCCTGTATTTTTCCCTTGACTACTTTCTCCAAGACCTTGACAACGACTCCTGATATGCTGATCGGTCGGTAATTTGCAACCATAGTCTTGGATCCTCCTTTATGCAGTGGAACTATTTTCCCCTCTTTCCACGCCTTTGGGACTAAGCCAGACCTGAGACTCAGATTAAACAACATGGTCAAGGGCACTGATAATTCATTAGCCGCTTCATGCAAGACCCGTGCCGGTATACCATCCAATCCCACAGATGTATTCACATTAAGGTTCTGTAATAGACTATTCACCTCCACTTCATTCATCACAATTCCCATATAAACTAATGGTTCCTTCATTTTTTCAATGTCACCACCTGGATGATATACTTTTGCAAAGTGCGCGCTCAGTAACTCCACTATATCGACTGGTTCAGTGAACTCTTTACCATCGTCATTCCTTAAAATCATTTTGCCATGTACAGTTTTTTTCTTGCTTGCAGCATATTGAAAGAACTGTTTGGGATTCTCTTTTGCTTGCATAGCTAGTTTCCTTTCATAATCGGCTTTTGCTGTTTTTACCACACTCGTTACCCTTCTGGCCTGTACTTTATACCGTTCGTGTGCCTGCAGGTCACCCCTTTCTTTAAATTCCCTCCATAGTTGTTTCTTTTTTTGCAGCTCAAGCTTAGTGGTGTTATTCATCCATTTAATCCCTCCTTGTTTCACTATTCGGACCTTAGGTATACAATCAGCCATATCCTCCTGTAAATGCTCTTTGATCACTTCCCATGCTCTATCGACGTCCAGCCCTTGCAGTTGTACATGCCATGGCACTGATCCAAGCAATCTCCTAAGCTTGTCATACTTGCCAGCACGGTAATTCCACATATACCCTGTCTTAATCACAAATTTCACACCTTTAGCCACCTCCCAGGTTAAGACCTTATGATCACTCTCACCAATAGGTGGCAACATGGTCATATTCATTACAGTCAAATTCTCAGATACTATTACCAGGTCAAGCACTCTCACACCCCTAGTATTTTCAATTACATGCTGTTTCAGATAGTTATCCCTTAATAATTGAATAAAATCCATTTCCTTCCTCACATGTGTCCTCTCCTCCTTCCAATCAATGTTACCATAGTTGAAATCCCCCATAATAATTACCCTCCTTCCACTCATTTCATCAATTTGTTTATGCATACCATCTCCACCATCTATTCCATCACCTGGTCTATAGCAGCACCCAACTGTATATTTTATTCTGCCAGTATCAATCTCACACCAAATAGCCTCAAATGAGCTCCTTTCACTATCCTGCAATACTTCAATTCTCCTTGGCTGCAGTTCATCAGCTATCATCAATAACACCCCTCCCCCAATTTTATTCTCTCTGTCCCTCCTAAACATACTATAACCTACACATTCTATCCCACTAACTATATCATCTTCCGTCAGCCATGTTTCACTAATGCCAATAAACTGTGGCCAGGAAGAGCCAATCAAGGCCAAAAATTCTTCCTTCTTGTTCCTAATACTCCTGGCATTAGTATACATGAATTGCAGTGTTCCCTTTGTCCCACCCCTATCTTGATGCGTTATTCCAAATATCCCATATCCATTTTTTGTCCTTATTGCTGGCTCAGGTACATTATATACATTTTTACACTCAACTGTCTCACTGATGTCTGGATATCCACTTCCCCCCCTCCTTGGTAGTTCTAGTTTCCCTGGTTCTGCACATCCATTTTCACTTCATTCAGCAACACTTTTTCCAGTCTCCGCACACCAAGTCCATTCAAATGCAGTCCATCCATCTTGTATAAGTCCTTTCGCCCATCAAACTCATTCCACACGTCCACAAATTCCACACCACACCGTCCGCATAACCTGCGCATAATATCATTTGCAATTATGGCCCTCCTTCTAAACTCTTCTCTGTCATACCGCGGTAACAGACTCACCATTCTAACTCTTTCACTCTTTTCTTTCGCTACCTTTAACAATACTTTCAAGTCCTCTCTCATAAAAAATTTATCGCCTTTCAATTCATTCGTACCAGCCACAATTGTTATATCTTTCACCCTCTGTTTTTGCACTCTAATGCTCTCACTTACATCCTTAAATTTCGCACCCGGTAAGTACGATTTAGTTACACTCCCATCTATTACTCCTCTTAATAACGAGTCACCATACAACACTCTCTCCTTCATTTCGGAAACTCGCCCACGCTGTTTATTTACGTTAGCCGAATCACTCTGGAAAGAGTTTTGCAGGTGCTCTAATTGCCGCTGCGCATCTTGTATCACTGCGCGCAGCCTAGCGATCTCACTTCCTACAAATAATTCCTCATTTTTTTTATCATTCAAACCATTTTTTCTTTGTGTATAATTGCTCTCACTCTTTCTTAGATCACCGCTCACATTGCCACCTTGTACACCGTAATTCCCTATCGAGCCACTATTTTCACTCGCATTCTGGCTTTCTTCAACCTGCCTGTTCATCTGGAATGCCAAATGAACAGGCAGGATTTCGAAAAGGCAGAGGAACAAGAGATGAAATCGCCAATGTGAGATGGATAATAGAAAGAGCACAGGAATATCAAAAGAATGTCTACATGAATGAATACAATATAATTATACAGAACAGATTCAGCACACTCAATTTGAGTGAAAGAGAACCAGATGAACTTTGGGAAGAGATTAAAGATATAATTAAAACAGAATCATAGAAGAATATTCCAACAGCTTATTTCCTTTGTTTCCTTGACTATAGCAAGGCTTTTGACTCTGTAGATCATGTGAAACTGTGGAATGTGTTAAGTAGCATTTCATTATTCTTCTGAGGAATCTTTATTATGAACAAGAAGCTACTGTCTGAACTGATCTTGGAGAAACTGAGTATTTCACAATAGGTAAAAGGGTTCGACAAGAATGTATTTTATCTCCATACCTGTTTAACTTGTACAGCAAATACATTTTAAGAATGGCAGGGCTGGAATATTCTTCAATTGGAACTAAAATTGGTGGAAGAAATATTAATAATTTGAGATATGCAGATGTAACCACCTTGCTTGCAGAATGTAAAGAAGATTTGGAGGAACTTATTATGAAAGTTAAAGAAGAAAGTGCTAAATATGGTCTTAAACTTAACATCAAAAAGACAAACGTCATGGCAACATGTGAACTTAATGATTTTGAAGTAGATGGGGAGAAAATGGAAGCAGTTAACAATTTTGTGCTCCTAGAATCCCGAATTGATCAAGATGGTTATTGCACTGAAGAAGTTAGAAGATTATTATTCAGAAAGAAAGCAATGGCAAATTTTAGCAAGATCTTTAAAGATAAAGATATTAGCCTCACAACAAAAATCAGAATCGTGAAAGCAATGGTATTCCCTGTGATGATGTATAGATGTGAAAGTTGGATCCTGAGGAAGAGTGAAAGAAGAAAGATAGATGCATTTCAATTATGGGTTTGGAGATGCTTAGTAAGAATACCATGGACTGCCAAGCAAACCAATAAATTAGTGATAGACAGAATAAATCCAGATTGTTCTCCTCAAAGCCATGATCATCAAATAAAAATTGTCATACTTTGGGCATATTATGTGAGCAAATGACAGTCTAGAGGAGTAGATGATGCTTGCTAAAGTTAATGGAAGCAGGTGAAGAGGAAGACTAAGAATTAAATAGGTGGATGGGGTTAGAGAAGCAACTGGAATGCTCTTGGAAATTCTGAAAGATATGGCCAGGGACAGATCTGAATGGAGAATGTATGTTCATAGAATAACGAGGAGTCGAAAACGACTCGATGGAAACATAACAACAACAACAACAACAGAAACATTGACCATATTTTTTTAAAGAAAATAAAGGATAAATCAGAAATTGTTTCATAATAAAAAGAAGCAGGTTGCGTTTATTTCACTAAAACTAAAAAGATTTATAATATAACATTTATTATAAAATATCGGCCTGTCTAGCTCAATGGATATGGCGTTTTATGGATATGGATATGGACATTTTAAATAGCAAAGCCTCAGCACTGAATGTGAATCTTGCAAAATCCCACTGCAAAATAATTGGCAAGTGGGAAAACCAACCAAGGATTCCTTCAGGAATACAGGTGAATAATTACATACCAGTTCTGGGCATCAACATCGGAAGCTCAGAATCACACGAAGAACAGTGGAAAGAACTCCATGACGGCATAAAGAAGAAAATTAATGCAATGCGCCCTAGACAGCTGTCCGTCAGAGGAAGAGCCCGGGTTTGCAACAACATCTACCTAACATCTCGCCTGTGGTACAAGATATACAACACTCCGTATCACGGAAGGTGGGCCGAAAAAATACACAGGCTATGCGCTACATACATCTGGGGCTCTCAGTATGAACCAATGCGCAGATCAACACTCTTCCATGAAGTTGAAGCTGGAGGTTTAGCATTGCTAAACATCCATCTGAAAACTCTCATCGGCAGGGCAATAACAGCAGCCTGAGCACACACAACAACCTATCATGCCTATGCGGCAACATTCTTACAAAAGTGTTTGCCGCATAGGTTTAAAAGCTCACTTCCAGATATAAAAAAACCAAGCCCGAGAATGTTCAAAGAAATAGCCGAAGGGTACATTTATATAATGAAACACTCAGATACCGAAACCTTACTGACAATTAAACCAAGAAAACAATATAAAACATTAAGTCAAGTGACATTCCCACCTCCCCAACACAGGGAAACAAGAAAAGGAGAAATTAGGCTAAGTCCAGTGCTTAGCAAAGTTTTCCGACTTCCAATATCACCAAAATACAAAACATTCTTCTATAAAGTACACCATGCCTGTCTCCCCACAAAAGTGTGGTGTGTAGCAAAAAAAATCCCACTACAAGGCCCAGCGAAGTGTCATTTCTGTCCCGACCCAGAAACAATATATCATATTATGATGTTCTGTAGCAAAACGTCCACAGTATGGAACACCATACAGAAATTCCTACACAAGACACAACCATTCTCTGAAAACACATTATTTTGGTTGGAAGACCAAAAAATGAAAAAAAAACAGAACTAATAATCATAATAATAACAATGTATGCAATATGGTCCCACAGATGTGACAAAATACACGGAAGAGACACCAGACCAGACATACTAGCAAAAATTAACAATTATTTAAAGGAAATTATCATAAACACTACACAAACCAAAAGCATAACAACACAGCAATGGAGGAAACTCGGCCTAATTGAAGAAGGAGAAGAAGAAGAAGGAAAAATAAAACTTATACCGATAATGGAACCCCCATAGTTAGTGGTAGACAATAATGATAACCCACTATCTGAACAAAAAGCATAATCCCAGACAAAGGTGCTGTTAACGTAGGCTCATTCGCCACAACGAGAGGAATAATGACAACAAGATATCAAATCTAATAAAAAAATAAAATAAAAATAAAAAAATTAAAAAAAAGTATATATGTATATAAAATAATTAAAATAAATAAATAAGTAAAAGTTTACAAAAATAATAAAAATATTAATAATAATATATAGGTACGCCTATATATAAGGGATAAGAATGTTATATATATATATATATATATATATATATATATATATATGTATGTATATCTAATTGTGTAAAAAAAAAAAAAAAGAAAAGTAAATAGCAAATTACTCCTTAAGATAAATCAGTACTACTCTAGTAATAAATATGTAGATTAAGATATACTACCAGACATATGTATATGTTTTTGTATATACAGATACAAGGACGGTAGAAATGTCAATTGTAAGAAATGCAGATAACATAAGTTCATAACATGATAATAACCCAAAATGTTAATAGGATATATTATCCATTTATAGACCTGTAACTAATTCTGCAATTCAGAAAACTTTGTATATAAGAAACTACAGATTTACCTCTTAAGTTAAGCAAACAATATAATGTTAAAGAAAGATGGAATTCTTTTTGTAAAAATAAGAGTGCCTACAAAAAAATAAAATCTGCATGAGATATAGAGATACTACCAAAATATATGCATATATAAATGTAAATAAAAACATAAGCAATGTATGTATTTTAAGAATAAGATGTGCATTTAAATTAAGTTAATAAAATAGTCTTCCAAAATATGTGAACAAAGATATAAAATGAAGATATATGTAAAACGAATTGTACATATGGAAAATGTCAATGCTAACATATATATGTATGTATATGTGTGTGTGTGGGTGTATATGTATGTATGTGTGTATGTATGTATATATATATATATATATATAAACGAGAATAGACTGATCTGATAATGGAACTTATAGACTGAAATCACTATGTAACATATACCAACAAAAATAACAGCTCAAGCAATTCAATAGGACAATAAAGAAAATAGAAATTGAGCATGTGATGTTGTATCTTATTTAAATAGCGATTGTAAAACAGGTGTCATAAGTATATTGTAACGAGTAAATGAAAATGCCTAATAGAATTTGCAGCCTCTGTACAAATTGTAAATAGCTGTATATATATTTATTTTTAAATGTACACAGCTGCTGTTGTTGATACAAATAACCTCAGTAGAAGTAGCCTCAAGAAATGTAAATCAAAATGTCAATTAGAATAAGCATTCTATGTACAAGTGTATATATTGTAAATAGTTGTATATATATTTATTTTGATTGTACATAGATGCTTCAGCTAACGCCTTTTTTTTTTATTCCCGTATATACGGGAGTAGGCGAGGCCATTTAGCCCTATCTAACTTTTGGAGACTGAGTGGGCAGTTCAATCTCCACTGGTACCCAATCAGAGACAGATGGCCCAAGGCTATCACTAATTAAGCGGTACGCAGTGAAGAGAGGCGGCTCAAATGTGCCGCCATCTCGTGGTCTCTAACCCTAACACAATATATTTAATGTCTGAAATAATGTGGGTTCTACGGTCGATTTTCTTGAATTTACAGGACGAAAAACCCGAGTTTCCGGGAGGAAAAACCTGCTTGCCCGTGCCAGAGATCGACTAACTCGGGAACCGGTCGAAAAAAGGCTTAGAAAAATTTCCTCTAGTCGCCGACTAGACTCGAAACCAAGACTTCCTTCGTGCGGCCTAGCGCGGTGGTGTGCAAACGCCACATCCACTGAGCTACACAGGCTTTTTATTAAAAATCAGCTAACGCCTTTTTATTCCCGTATATACGGGAGTAGGCGCATAGATGCTTTAGTGTTAATAAAAATATACTCAATGGATATGGCGTTTGTACATCAATGCGCTTGATCGCACGAATGAAGACTTGGTGTTTCGAATCTAGTCGGCAACTAGAGGAAATTTTTCTAAGCCTTTTTTCGACCGATTCACGAGTTAATCGATCTCTGGCATGGGCAATCAGGTTTTTTCTTTCGGAAACTAGGGTTTTTCTTCCCTTAAACTCAAGAAAATCGACCGTAGAACGCATACTATTTCAGACATTAAATATATTGTGCTAGGGACCACGAGATGGCGGCACTTGTTGGGCCGCCTCTTCAACAAGTACCACCATCTCGTGGTCTGCCGCTTAATTAGTGATAGCTGTGGGCCAGCTATCTATGATTGGGTACCGGTGGAGCTTGAACTCCCACTCAGTCTCCAAAAGTTAGATACGGCTAAACGTCCTCGCCTTCTCCCTATACGGGAATAAAAAGCTGTTAGCTGATTTTTTTTTAATGAAATATAAGCATATACATAGCATTTTAAACAATCATATTATTACTTAAAAATATTTAATTTTGATACTTTTTTTTTTTTTAATAAATATGCTCCTACACTACACACACACGGTTAAGTACAATATGTATACATGCACATCAACGATGTAGCCATATATGCCGTGCCACTAGCGAGTGCCGGTGAAATGATAGTTTCATGTTTCTATGGGCATTGTGCTGCACGCCTATATTCAAATTACTGTTCAGTTCACAAAATAAAGGACAAAATGGCTATTTAAAAAAAAATCTAAATAAAGGATAGAGCAGTGAAATAAAGGACTGTCGTCTTAAATTAAAGATGTCACTGTATGTATCCGTGAAGTCCCAGATCGTAAAACGTTCCTAACTCAGGGATTCTGCTTTCGTTATATGATTTGGGGTTTGCAGTTTCTGTAGATAAAGCTTTTATTTAAAAACAAATCAGCTAATGCCTTTTATTCCCTTATAGGAAGTAGGTGAGGCCTTTATACCCTATCTAGCTTTTGGAGACTCAATGAACAGTTCAATCTCCGGTAGCCAATCAGAGACAGCTCGCCCATGTCTATCACTAATTATAGCAGCCACCGATATAGAGGCTTGCAAACAAGTGCTGCCATCTCTTGGTGCCTAACCCTAACATGATATGTCACTGTCTGAAATGAAGTGTATACTACGGTCGATTTTCATGAGTTTATGGGATAAAAAACCCTGAGTTTCCGGGAGGGAAACCCATTTGCCCGTGCCAGAGATCGAGTAACTCGGGAACCGGTGGAAGAAAGGCTAAGACCTCCAGTCGGCGACTAGACCTGAACTTAAGTCAAACTTCGAGCGACCAAGCGCAGAGGTCGCAATCGCCACTTCCACCGAGCTACACAGGCCTAGCTTTTATTTAAATAAAACTTAAATGTTTAAAATTCAGGCGAACCTCTGCTTATGAACTTTCAAGATATACGAATAATTCGTACTTCAGGAGCACTGTCTGGGCTAATAAATTCCTAAGTAGAGGTTCGCCTGAATTTTAAACATCTTAGTTTTATTTAGCTGTGCTACGAAAACGTAAAGAGTAAGATCGAATATCCAAATTACAAACATCTCTGATGGATTTTCTTATATTGTGATTAATTATATGTTTACTCACTACACGACGCTGTATTTGCGTTTTCGTTGTGTTTATTTTCTTTTAAAAAACGAAAACATGCATAAAAAATTTCTTAATTCATGCATAAGCTTATTTCTATTATACTGGAAATACCCTCATGGAAAATGGGAAAAATAGACATCCAGGCAGCAGAAGAACAAGGGACAGCGTGGATATAAAAGTTATGTTTAAAAATCTCATTCCTGATTGTTAGGAGTCGAATACTAAAACGTTTTGAGGTGTCACTATTTATGGACGTATCTATATACGTGAAGTAAGACGGACACTGTTTCTTGTTAAATATAAGACTATTTCTAATCTCTCTCTCTGAAAAATCTTTAAAAAATTAAATATCTTCTAGAAATACTATAAAAAAACACACTATTTCTTTATTAGTGTATGGAAATGTGACTTGTTTTATTTCTTAATATGCAAAGAACGGCAGAAAATTGAAGGTGGCGCATATCATTTTCAACAGGGGCGAATGCTGGTCTTGAAATTCACGCTTGCTCTTGTTATCATTCAGGGAATGAGAGGTGTGATTGAAGTCTGATTAGCGGAATAATGGATTACTGACCATTTAAAACTATGTACTCTATTTAGAAATTTATGCACAGTTAATCATATAAATACAACATTTATTTTACAAATGATATTCTATCTTTTTCAATTTAGCTACTTGAATAGAAATTCTACCCTATTGTTCTTCTTTATGAACTGGTCAATAGCATCGTCATAAAAAGTTGGTTGTAACTTAATTTTCCCAAGCAACACGCACACTTGTAAAGGCTTGCTGAAGCTCGCTGGCTAAAGCTCCTTTGACTCCTTTGGCCCGTGTTTAAGCAACAGGGTGTGAAATGACGTACAGGGAGGGGAAATAGCTTTGAGCGCGCATGAAATCACAGTGCTGAAGCGAGGACCTGGATGCTCCCACAACCGAGCAAGCCAAGGTAGCTTTGACTAGTGTCGGCCTTCGATACACAACACAAAACTCAGTTATTGCCGCGCAAGCTTACGACGTCTTCTGTCTACAAAAGTAAAAGCCTAAATGGAATGCTTATAAATGCATGCATTTATTAACAAATAAATATTACTTCTTTCTCAATTAATGAGCTTGCACAGCATGGAGAATTCGACACTTTAATTATTTTCAATCACAGAAAATAATTAAACAATTATTTTCTGTGATTGAAAAGAATTCTTTTCAATCACAGAAAATAATTCATTAATGAGACTAAGCTTTGCAGGTATCTGAAATGATAAGATGACCGATGAAGGAGGAGAATAATGGGCAAAAATTCAACGTTTTAGTTCGAGTAGTTCTTTTCATATTATTATATAAAATAATTTATTCAGTTTAATGTAACTAAAGACGAACTTGTTATCTTCCAAAGAAGCACCCATTGTAAATATGAGTACGCTTAAGAATGCAATAAGCTGTCCAAATCATTTCCTTCTACATTGTAAGTCAGTAATTATTTGTGCAGGCGAGCTTGCATTTTTACCTCTTCTTCAGTTAACTGCATACATTCAATGACCCAACACTACTAGAAAAATTAATAAATTCTGTTCTATGAACTGTGCAACTAAACCGATAATTTAAACCACAACTTTCATTCTTTAAGCATTTACATTTTATTAAAGAATAAGAAATTATTTTAGTTCTACAGAATTAGTTTTTATTTTTCAATTCCCCCCCCCCCCCCCTTTAAGTAGACTATTTGCCAATACGCACTTCGCCGACCTATGACTGAGCATCTGCAATGATCGCTAATTCATAAGTAGTATAGAAATAGAAGACACGACACAATTTAAATTAAAAAAAAAAAAAAAGAATTTTATTAATTAGGAAAAGATTTTTGGAAATTTCTCTAGTGTGTATTTCCTTTTTCTTTGGGGGAAGGGCCTCTTTTCTCCCCTTTAGGTGCGCCACTGATTTGGAGTAGAAATTACTAGTTTTATGCATCTACATATTTATTTTCTAGTTTTTACTCCAAATACGTTACAAATGCAAAATGATACGCATCATTTACCATTTGTAACACCTGCATTTTTAAATTTAAAATGTTTACAATATTTCGATATAAAAGTAAATTTCGAAACTTGCGATTTCATGAAAATATTTTAAAATCTCTAAATTTTCTTTAAATTTAGAGATTTTGAAAATATTCTTACACGATATTTCACAAAATTATCACATATAAACACGTTTACAAAAAAATATTATATTTTAATTTGCCAAATGTTTCAGTCAGAAAATAACAGACTATCTTCAGTAGCTACATAGGAACAGTTTTTAACAAGGTGGAATACCAACAATTTATTATTCAAAAGTAGAATGAACCGCGTGATGTTATATCGCTAAGCATTAAAGAGAGGGAAAACATTTTTTCCTCTATCAAACTATCAAATTAAATGGCTTCTCCAAAAAGAGTACACAACATCTGTTCGATTCTTACAAGACAATCCAAAACAACAAAGATTCAATATGTCGAGTTCCAATTCCTTATATTTCCGGGATTTCAGAACCAATTTCTAGAATTCTGAAGAAATATGATTTAACGGCCACTTATATACTTATTAACAAAATATCCACCTATTTCAAATTTTCAATTAAAAGATTACAATTACAAGTTCATTGTAATTGTAATCTTTCTTATATTGGACAAACTGGACGCTCCATAGAAAATAGAATTCAAGAACATCAATCATACATTCAGCACAACAAATCCGATAAGTGTCTGGATTGGCTCAGCACGGAATAGAGACAAGCCACAACATCCTCTGGTCCAAAACTCGCGTCCTACACAGATGTCACTATAAATTTGAACTTTTATTTAAAGAAAGTGTGGTGGCCTTACTTCAACGCCCTAACTTGAATCGAAATTACTGTATATCTTTATCAAAAATATGGGAAAGTTTAATCAGGATAACACATTACATACTAATGTAAGAATTAAAGTCTTAATTAAAAAAATAATTAAGACTTTAATTCTTACATTAGTCTAATGTTATTTATAAATTAATATTATATGAATTTGTGAATTAATATCTTTAATTTAATTATTACTCTGATAAAAAATGTTTTCCTCTCTTTAATGCTTAGCGATATAACATCACGTGGCTCGTTCTACTTTTGAATGATCAATTGTTGGTATTCCACCTTGTTAAAAACTGTTCCTATGTAGCCACTGAAGATAGTCTGTTATTTTCAGACTAAAATATATGTCAAATTAAAATATAATATTCTTGTGTAAACGTGTCTATATGTTATAATCTTAATGTCACAAATTTCTCTAAAGAATCATATTTCACAAAAGTTGGATATTGTCCATATGCTGAAAAAAGGGTGATCTCTATTATATAAGAGATGAAGGATCATTAACAGAAGTATTATATTTATAGAATTATATTATAGAATTACATTTTATTCTCCAACTATTGATTGGAGAATAAATGGATATCCTCAAAAAATAACAAGAATACTAGTTGTGAATCTCTCTCTACAACAAATCGATTACATTCATTAAAGAAATTCAATTTCCATTCCTTTTGTTGGCAAACTTTCGCAAAAAATTGCTAATCTCCTGAAATCTCACGACATTAGAGTAGCCTTCAAACCGATTATGACTGTACAAGTTCTGTTGCGCTGACCCAAAGACCACAACTATTTCAACAAACATCCTGGAGTTTACAACATCCCATATTCTTATTTTACATAGGAAAAACTTCGAGAAGTTTAGAAATAAAACAAAGGGAACATATTGGGAACATCAACAAGAACAGAGAACACAGTTAAGGATTGGCATTCCATTTCTCCAACACTCGCCACAACATTGAATGGGATAAGAGCTCCATGCTATACACAGAAGAAGACTACAGTTCCTGCAACATAAAACAGGCTACAGTGTTTGTTGTTTTAAGGATACTTGCGACATAAGACTGAATGATATAATCACGTAATCACAAGAAAGATATTTATTTAACCAAATATTTCGGTCTGGAAATAGCAGACCATCGTCGGTGGTATTACAAGAACAGTTTAAAAAAAAATATACAAGCTAGAATACTAACAATAGATCGTTGAAATTAGAACATGCCGCGTGATGTTATATCACTAAGTATGAAACGAAATATTTTGAAGTAGAAACATGATTGAATTTGCTATAAAAAAAAAAAAAATAAATAAAAAATAATTAGTAATCTTGATTAGGCTTTCCCAGATTTTTGATATAGATATGCAGTCATTACGATTCAGGTTGGGATGATGGAGCAAGGCCTCCACGCTTTCCTTGAACAAACGTTCGAACCTATAACGGGATCTATGTAAGAGGCGCGTTTTGGACCAAAGGATGCTGTGGTCAGTTTCAATCCCGTGTTGAGCCAAACCAGACTTTTCAGGTTTATTGTGAAGAATGGATGATTGATGTTCTTGGATTCTTTTTTCAAGAGAACGTCCAGTCTGTCCAAAGTAAGAGAGATCACAGTTGCAAGGAATTTGATAAACTCCAGGAAGAGATAAAGTTGAGCGTTTGTCTTTAGGAGAAGGAAAATTAATCTTTGCTCGTAACCTACCTTGTATAACTGAAAGTTTTCCTAAGGAAAACTGACCTTAGGAAAACTTTCACTACTTTACTACTTAACTTTCACTACTTTATTACATAACTACAAGGTAGTTATACTACCTTGTATAACTGAAAGTTTTCCTTAGGAAAACTTTCAGTTATACAAGGTAGGTCAGTTTTCCTTAGGAAAACTTTCAGTTATACAAGGTAGGTTACGAGCAAAGATTAATTTCTTAAAAAATTGCCCCGACAACAAGATTATTCCCAATTTCGCTAAGATTAAAGAAACAATAAAATCTCCTGGAGCTCATAATATTTACCGGAACACAAGTTTATCTCTAATCCGTAATCAACTTAAAGCTGCTAAACGTGATCTTGCTATTCACAGTCATCAGACTTCTGATTTACGCACCTATATATCCACAAATTTGGATCCACATCTTTCTCACATAGTTCTAAATGTAGCTAAACGTAAACTAAGTCAATATCTTAACCGTAAATATGAGGCTCTTTCGTCTAAACAATCCAAGCCATTCATAACTCCAGATAATTGGATTGTAAATATATCCGGACGTCCTTTGACTAAAAGCGAAACCCTCATCCTTTCAAAAGGACATGATTTTTCTATTGTTCCAAATAAAATACCATATCTAGATTTCCTAGTTAACATTGAAAGGAATCTTAATCATCTAACCAGCGATAAAGCTAATGCTCTTCGCCTAGAAGTCGCTTCTTCTCTACTTAAGGCTAAACTTCCTCCTTCTAACATATCTCCTTCTGAAATGAAATCTTTACAGTCCTTGAGAAAAAATAATCACCTCATTATCACTAAAGCTGACAAGGGAAAAGCAACAGTAGTTATGGACTCAGTAAATTACAGAAGAAAACTTTCTCTTTTGCTTCGAGATCGCTCCACATATCAAGAAATTGATTATAATCCAACCAACAGACAACTAAAGAAATTAAATTCTCTCCTTGATGAAGTCATCAGTTTGGATAAAGACACAATTGGAAGACTTGAAACTCATTTTGCAAGACCTCCTAGATTTTATGGCCTTCCAAAAATCCATAAGATTGACTATCCTCTTCGTCCAATAGTAGATTGCATTGATTCTCCTACTTACCGTATAGCCAAATATCTAGCTAAATTACTGAAATCTTACATTGGCAACTCGAGTTCTTTTTTAAAAAACTCCTCAGATTTCTTAGAAAAATTAAAAGATGTCTCATTACAACCTACAGATCTTATGGTTAGTTTTGATATAGAATCTTTATACACCAATGTACCTCTTAAGGAAACTTTAAAACTACTTGCTGACATCTTTCCTCAAGATATTATAAAACTATTCGATTTCGTTATACATTCTGGTTATTTCATATGTCAAAACAAATTTTATAGCCAAGTAGAAGGAACAGCCATGGGAAGTCCTCTTTCTCCAGCTTTAGCCAACTTTTATTTAGAACATTTAGAAAAAGTCCTCTTCACATCTAGTTTCCCTCTACCATCTTTTTGGGTAAGATATATAGATGACATATTTGCTATTTGGCCTCACAGTAAAAACACTTTATCTTCCTTTTTAAACAGTATTAATTCCTTACATCATCGCATAAAGTTTACTATGGAATTAGAAGAAAACAACCAGTTATCTTTTTTAGACGTTCTCCTCATCCGATCATCTTCAAATATTCTTACAACTACAGTATACAGGAAACCAACATTCACAGGTCGTTATATTCTGAAAGAATCAGCCCATCATCCATGTCAAAAAACAGGAATTATAAAATGTCTCATCAAAAGAGCCAAAACTAATTGTTCTACTTTTGATTATCTACAGAAAGAACTTTCTACTATCCAGCAACACATGAAACTCAATGGCTTTTCTGAAAAAAGTATTCAACGTCTTCTTACATCTTATAATCCTCCACAAAACAACAAAGATTCAATACGTCGAGTACCTATTCCTTATATCTCCGGTATTTCAGAACCTATCGCAAGAATTTTGAAGAAATATGATTTAACAGCTACGTATTCTCCTATTAACAAATTGTCCTCTCATTTTCCTTCTCCTAAAGACAAACGCTCAACTTTATCTCTTCCTGGAGTTTATCAAATTCCTTGCAACTGTGATCTCTCTTACTTTGGACAGACTGGACGTTCTCTTGAAAAAAGAATCCAAGAACATCAATCATCCATTCTTCACAATAAACCTGAAAAGTCTGGTTTGGCTCAACACGGGATTGAAACTGACCACAGCATCCTTTGGTCCAAAACGCGCCTCTTACATAGATCCCGTTATAGGTTCGAACGTTTGTTCAAGGAAAGCGTGGAGGCCTTGCTCCATCATCCCAACCTGAATCGTAATGACTGCATATCTATATCAAAAATCTGGGAAAGCCTAATCAAGATTACTAATTATTTTTTATTTATTTTTTTTTTTTTATAGCAAATTCAATCATGTTTCTACTTCAAAATATTTCGTTTCATACTTAGTGATATAACATCACGCGGCATGTTCTAATTTCAACGATCTATTGTTAGTATTCTAGCTTGTATATTTTTTTTTAAACTGTTCTTGTAATACCACCGACGATGGTCTGCTATTTCCAGACCGAAATATTTGGTTAAATAAATATCTTTCTTGTGATTACGTGATTATATCACACAGGCTACAGTGGTAATCCACTCACAAGGTACCCTAAACAGAAACCAAGGAATGATTGTGTGTGCCATTTGGAAATCACTGATCAGATCTCTAAACTCATCAGAGTTTAATTTCTCTGCTATCGGACGCGTTTAATGAATGTTAACATTCATTTAATTTTTTGCATTTGTATTAGCACAGTTACAGCCTTGAGAAAGCTAGTCAGAAGCTAGCGCAACTATTTGTGTGATCTTTATTAAAATACTTATGGTCTCATTGAAATAAAGTGATAAGATTTAATATATTTAGACCGAATATGAACAATTCAAACCCAGTGTTATTACTATGTTTTATGTTTTACTGGCTACATAAGTTAATTGAAAGGGAGATGGTAAATCCCGTTTTATTTTATAGCCGGGTACGAAACTCGGATTTCCAGGTCTACCTACCTACTGATGAGACTTCCAAAAAGGTTGAAACCGGTCTGGATAGTGACCTCTTCTCATAATGTAAAACAGTATACATATCTTAGGAGCTGTGTTTTACATTGCGAGAGCATATTAAGGTTTGTGACGGATCTTGCTCCACCTTTGCATGGAGTTTCCCTGGTGTTCTACTACCCAAGGGATTACTTACTCTTGGGCTCGCCGATAGTTTTTTCGGCATGAAACTCTAGAACTTCGATGGATTTCGATCCGAGTTTCGTACCCGGCTATAAAATAAAACGGGATTTACCATCTCCCTTTCAATTAAACCCCAGTGTTAGTTATTTTTATTACATTAGTTTTGTGGTCGAAAATAACATACTAATCATAGCGAGAAGAGTTATATATATAAAGCTCAGGCCAGAGAAGTGACAAGTGTTTATGGAAAGCTAAGTTGGAGTATGAAAAGAAATTAACTGCACAGTCTAAAGACAAACGAAAAGAATTTAATCATTGTGCTGCAAGTAGAAGAATGAATGAATGAGGAAGAATAACTCTGCTTCTGATACAGTACTCTAGTATCAGAAGTAGATGAGATTGATCTTGATGAATCAAGCACTCATTATTTGAACTATCGACATGTTGTAAGTAACTTAGTGCGCAATTCTACCACTATACTGGATGAAGAGATAGAGGTGCATGAGAAGGAAGCTCTAAAGTTGCTGCATAACCTAGACAAGAATTCAGCAACTTTGACAGATGAGATATCAGCACGTTTATCAGTACACTCCTTTAGCACGTTACGTGTGCTAAAGGAGTGTACAGCCAAACTGGCTATGTCTTTGACATGTTTGTATTTGTGGTGCAATGACTGATGTGTTCAGCACCGTCGACAGGGTGTAGCATACAGGCAGCCTGCCTCACGGCGCCACTTAATTAAGGGCGCTCGTTCAGCCTTATTGCAGTAGGCACTGTATTAGGGCAACAAGATATTTTAGAACATCTGATGTGATGCAATAGATTTATCAGAAAAAAAATCAGCTAACGCCTTTTTCTTCCCATATAGGGAGAAGGCGAGGCCGTTTTCAAGCCCTGTCTAACTTTTAGAGACTGAGTGGGTAGCTAATCAAAGATAGCTGACCCAAGGCTATCACTAATTAATCGGCACGCAGTGAAGAAAGCGGCTAGTCAGTGCTGCCATCTGGTGGTCCCTAACCATAACACAATATATTTAATGTCTGAAAATAGTGTGGGTTCTACGGCCGATTTTCTTGAGTTTACAGGACGAAAATCATAAGTTTCCAGGAGGAAAAACCCGCTAGCCCGTGCCAGAGATCGACTAATTCTGGAACTGGTAGAGCTTAGAAAAAGTTCCTCTAGTCGGTGACTAGATTCGAACGCCTTTCGTCATGCGGTCAAGCGCTGTAGAGTGCAAACGCCACTTCCACTGTGCTATACAGGCTCTTGCAATATTGAATCTGATACTTGTCAAAGATATGACATTGTCAGATCTTATATTTATATATCTATCGTCTAAGGCACTTTGTACCGTATCAATCCACCTATATCTCGGTCTTCCATTCGTTTTCCTGCAAACTTGGCAGAGAACACTTGTTTGGCTAATCTTTCCTTGCCCATTCTGTTTAAGTGACCATACCACCTGATATTAGCTCTGCTAATGCATTTATGGATGCTAACGATGACAATTTATTTCCTAATATCCTCGTTTTTAATATGATATTGCCATTGATGCCATCTGTTCATGCCTCTAATCTTTCTTAGGACTTTCATATCTGCAGCCTCTAGTCTTTGGTCAAATGTTTTACTTCTGACCCAACTCTCAGATCCATAAGTTAAAATTAGTTTAAAAACTGTCTTATATACAGCTAATTAAGTGTTCTGACTAATTTATCTCTTATTCCATATGAATTTATTCAATTGACTTCCCACCATACCAGCTTTGCTGATTCTGTTGTCTATTTCTATATTTAATTTACCATCTTCACTAAAAATCGTGCCTAAGTAGTTGAAATGTTTTACTTGTTCTATATAGGTTCGCTATTCTCAATGCAGCTGATATTTTCAATATTTCTGCCTATTTTCATTGTCTTTGTGTTGTTATTGCTGACCTTCATTTCATATCTATCACAACAGTTATTCAGTTTAGTCAGAGAATCGTAGCGGATTCATTTAGAAGTATAACATCATCTGCATAAAGCAAAGAGCTGGCATTAACATCTCAAATTTTGATATCAGGTTTAATAGCACTTTCCTTCGTAATGTGATCCATATAGATAATGAATAACAGAAGGAATAATGTACATCCTTGTCTGACACCAGATTTAATATTATACCATCTCCCTGTATTTCCTACAATTCTAACTGCTGACTTACAACTCAAATAAAGACAATTACAACTCAAATAAAGTATTGCAAGCTTGATATATAATGCCCCATTGACACCATATAACTGTTGCGTTTTGAATAGTTTCTCTATTGACACTTTGTCATATGCTTTTTCCAGATCTACAAAACTTAAATACAGATCTTTGTTATATTCCCATGCTTTCTCGACTATTTGTTGTAAAGTGAAGATCTGATCCTGACAGCCTCTATTTGGTCTGAATCCAGCTTGTTTTTCACCAACCTTTTCTTCCACAATCCTTCTCAACAGTTTCTCAGATATACTGGCATAAATCTTACGAGGATCACTCAGTAGAGAAATACCTCTGTGATTCTCAATCAGTTTTATTTCCCTTTTTATAGAGAGGTACTATGACAGCTCTACTCCAATCATCTGGAATTCGTCCTCGTGTACAGGCCCTCTGACCTATGCAGTGCATCCACAGTAAAACGTTTATACCTCCATACTTGAGCATTTCTGGTCTAATATCATCTACTCTAGCTGCCTTTCCACATTTCAGACTTTTGATGGCTTTTTCTACTTCAAGCATGGATATGTATTCCTGATTGCATGCCTGGTCAGTGTTTATTTTATCACTACAAGTTTCATTTAGGATTTTTTTTTGAAGTAATTACTCAATACTTCAAGAATATTTTTTTCTCCAGTTTTTATATCAACTTTATCATCTCTAATTCCTTTTACAGCACTCTTTCCTCCATTTCTGAGCTTCTTCAACAACCTCCGGAATATCTTGCCACCTTCTTGATATTTATTTTCTATGTTCTTACCAGTCTTCCAATGACTTTTGTTTAGCTGGTTTTACACAGTGTTTAGCTTTCCTACGTTTGCCTCTGTATTCTCTAAGAGCATAAGCTGACGTATTTGCCAGGTAACTTTTGATATGCTTTCTTCTTTTCCCTTCACTGCCTCTTTAATTTCCTGTGTCCACCAAATAGTTCTGATTTTTCGATCCTTGCAGACAACCTCACCACGTCTCTCTGGCGGAATCAATCAACGTTTTCTTCAGAACTTGCCACTGAATCTCCAAGGTTTGGTTCCTGTTCTCAAACTCTTTCATTTTTTCTTGAATAATGTTTGTATATTTTAGTCTGCAGTTCACATCTGAGAGCTGCTCAACTTTTATTCGTTTTCAAACATTCTTACATGTTCTTCTTTTCGATATGAAATTCAATTTTATCCTGCTCAAGACTAAATAGTGATCACTTCCTTCAAATCTTCTGTACACTCTAGTGTCATGCACCAGAGAGAAAACATCGCTATCAACAATAATATACTCATTGAGACTTTTCTTATTCCTTGTCTCTTTTCTCCATGTGAATTTGTGCACATTTTTATGTTGGAACATGTTGTTAGTAATAACCAGAGCATGTCCGGAGCAGAAATCCAACAAGTATTTGCCATTATTATTAGCTTTGCTCTTTTCTCCAAATTTTCCCAAAATATTTTGTATGACTGACAATCATTTCCTACTCTGCTATTTAGATCCCTATTATATATATATATATATATTATATATAACCAAAATCTTGTAGATTTTTATACAAACGTAACTACCTCCCTAAGGATATTGTTAACAATTCCTGTTAGCATAGCAAGTGGGGAAATAAGTTTTCCAAGCTTAAGCAGATTAAAAATTATTTGCGAACAGCAATGACCTAAGGAAGTTTGATTGGTCTAGCAACTACCGATAGAGGCGGACATAGTTAAACAGCTTTAAGAAGAGCTTAAAAAACAGTTCTATTGTGCGATATCCCCTTAGAGCAAACATTTAATTAATATTCTGTATTATTTTGCATTAATGTTTCTCTTGTAAAAAATAACAAAATAGCAATCTAGCCAGTTTGGTTGCAGAGTGGTTAGCATATCCACTCTCCAGCCAAAAGGCTGCGGGTTCGAATCCCGCCGTGGGCAAGTATGTTTGCAATTGTCTGTGAGAGTACTAGTGGTGGTAGTCGACGGTAGATGGCGTTGGTGTTAGATAATGAAGGTTGGTGGAGTAATGAGACGAAGAGTTGTAGAATAGATGCTGTCCCTCGATGAGTCTTTGGACTCCCTGGAGGTGTGATGTAATAATTATTTCATTATTATAAAAATATCCAATTATAATTGGATATTTTCTATTTTTGTCTTATAATCCACCAGGCGCGATCTAATTATGCGACGGCCCTGGATGTCTTACTATCGACCTAGCAGTATCTCAGGAGTAACCATAAATATTTTAGAGAAGTTGGTAAGAACTGCATATAAAAATGGGAGGACAAACAAGATATTGTAAAAAATGGCAGAAGTTTACCAAAGGAAGTTATGTCTAAGTAATATGCTCATATTTTATAATAATGTTATGGCTGAGTTGGATAAAGGGAATGAATACGCTAATACTATTGGTCTTTGGTAAGGCATGTGATAGGATACCACATGAAAGGTTGTTGCATAAAGTGGATATGCAGAATCAGGGAAACTAGAAATTTTAGGGAGGGTGGGGTTGCTGTTAAGTGGACATGCAGACATCAGTGATTCAGTTGAGTGGAAGAAAGTGCATAATATGCCTGAGTTAGGATGAAGGATAACAAACCAAAATGGAATAGTATAAGGCATCAAAATAGGGGTGGGGTTAAGGGACTTCTGCACTTTATGTACACTAATGCCAGGAGTATTCGGAATGAGGAGGAATTTTTAAGCTTGAGATGCAAAAAAAGAAACAATTGTGGACGAAATTTAAGGAGAAAGGTGACCTGCAGGCAAACGAACAGTACTAAGCACAGGCCAGAAGGGTAACTAAAGTGGTAAGAAAAGCAAAAGCAGATTATGAAAGGAAATTAGCAATGCAAGCTAATGTGAATCCCAAACAGTTCTTTCGATATGCAGCAAGTAAAAAAAAAAAATGTATACGGCAAAATGATTCTAAGGAATGCCGATGGCAGGAAGGTAACTGAATCAGCTGAAATAGTAGAATTACAAAGCGAACACTTTGCAAGAGTATATCATCCAGGCTGTGATATTGCAGGAATAAGAGAACATATGGCTGATACAGGAATTGAAGTGAATGAAATGGAGGTGAATAGTATATTACAGAACCTTAATGTAAATACATCTGTAGGATCGGATGGTATACCAGCTCGTCTTACATGAAGTGGCAAAGGAATTATCAGTTCCCTTCACCATATTGTTTAATTTAAGTCTCAGCTGTGGGTTAGTCAAGAAGGGGTGGAAAGAGGGGAAGATAGTTCTATTGCATAAAGGTTCCAAAACTGCTGTTGCAAATTACCGACCGATCAGCATATCAGGAATCGTTACGGTTTTGGAAATATTAGGCAAGAGCAAAATACAGGAATGGATAGATGAAAATGGGATACTGTATGGAGGACAGCATGGTTTTGTGAAGGGTAGATCATGCCTCAGTAACTTACTCATGTTTTATATAATATAATACAGTGACTGCTGAACTGGATAAGGGTAATGGATTTAGTGATACTGCTGGACCTTTGACAGGATACCACATGGCATTCTAATCAGTAAACTGCAGCACATGGAGAGGATATAGGGTTGGTGAGATGGATAGGAGGGTGGTTGATGAGAGATATCAGAGTAGTTTATTCAGGAGTGGAGTACAAAAGGTGTTACCAGTGGTCCACTGCTATTTAATTTGATTAATGATATAGGAAAGGACCTGTTCATTAATTTGCTGATGATGCAAAGTTGGGTAGAGCAATAGTGAATACACGATGTCAAAATTTTGCAGAATGATTTGGATAGATTGGCAGTCTGGGCTAATGAGAATGTTTCAGTAATCAGTTTAATGTAGCAAAGTGTAAATTTATGCATTTTGGGTTGAAAAAATTAGCAGCAGTATATCACATTGGTTGAACTGTACTCCAGGAGGTTGATGAAGCCAGAGATTTGGGCGTGTTGGTGGATATGGAGTTGAAGTTTAGGGGACACATAGCAAAAGTGGCTAAATCAGCTCATCAGATCACCTGGTTACTGAAGAATACTTTGAGCAGAGATAAGGTTATTGGTTCTCTTAATCGAGCCTTGATAAGACCCCATCTTGACTTGTCCAGATCTGGGCCCCTGGGTTTCTTTTTACTGGAGGGGAGCTAGAGAAGATCCAGAGGTGTGTGAACAAGATGATAGCTGGACTATGGAATGAACCTTACAAGAACAGGTTGAAGATTTGTGGATTACAGAAATTGGTTGATAGGCAGAAAAGGGGTGATATGATTGAGATGCTCAAATTACTGAAATAATCTTGTAAAGACAAAATTTTTACAAGATTAATTCAGAGGAAATTTTTCAGAACAGGTCTGGTGATGGGAGAACTAGGGGCCATCCATGGAAACTGAGCAAGAGTGTAGTTAGCGAGGATGTTAGAACTAGGTTTTTTACTTGAAGAGTGATGAATGAGTGGAATAAACTTCCAGTGTGGGTGCCACGACAGTAAATGAATTCAAAGCAAAGTATGACAGATATATAGTGTGCGAATGCCGAACAGTTGTTCTTGATATGTTTAGGTCCTCCCTCAATGAGTCAGACTGCTTGGAGTTGCCCATAATAATAATATAATTAACTAGAGAATATGGGATTGTAGCTTAGATAAGTGGATGGTTTATGGACAGGTATCAGAAGGGCTATGTGAAACTGCCAGAACATGACCTGTAGTGTGCCCAAGGCTGTCTTTGTACCATTGCTGGTTACTTTAATATAGGAAAGCATCTGACAGGAGATCTTCAATTGTTTGCTGTTGATGCAAAGATAGGCAGGAAGAGTGGGAAAACAATAATGGCTGTTTTCCCACAAAAACAATAATCAATTCGATGTTAGTAAGTGTAAAGTTAAGCACTATGGGCTGATGTGCCACCCAATAGCATATTATATTGGTGGGATCATGCTTGGAGTAACTGATGAAACTAGAAATCTTGGTTATGGCAGATAGAAAGTTGAAGTTCAAAGGTCACACAACAAAACCTGAAAAAACCACTCAGAGGATAACTGAGCTGTTGAACCGAACATTGACATGTAAGGATACGAGTCATTTTGCCTCTTTATAAGCCTTAATATGATCACAACTAGACAGCCGTGTGCAAATTTGGTCTCTTTGGTTCCAAAGCAACAAAGAAACCATGGAGCTGCAAAAAAGAATTACAGAGATGATATTGGGATTACAGAATGTAGATTACGAGGATTGATCAAGCAGACAGAAGAAAGATGGATGATATATGATAGAGGTTTATAAACTTTTGAGAGGGGCAGGAAAATGGTAACATAAACACAAACATAAATGACATACATACATCACGATTCCTTTTTCCACAAAGGTGGAACCTGTGCCTTTTACAAGATCTAATGCTGCTGGTCAGAAAATGGCAATTTACAATCCCTTGCTTTTGACCATCTATGGCTCAAAGTTTCCTGACCCATTTAGTAATTTTCATCTGTTGTATTTATCAGTCCACAAACTCTGGAAACCACTCCGATTTCTTCACATTCCTATCCATGAAGCTTGACCTTTTGCAATCCAACTTGCACACAGGCATGTCATCATCCTTCAGTAGGAAGGAGTAAGATGACCATTACCTGTGCAAAGCAAAGTAAGAACAACTTCCTCTTTGCAGTCCCTATGTAGACTAGACTTAATTTCAGGCTTGATTCAATAGAGCTTATTGGTCTCTATTTCATGATGACTGCCACTGGGATAAAAGTCTGTCTGATGATCTGCCAGTAATCGATGTTTGGAACACACAGATGGTGAAAGATTGAGAAACAAGCTGACCTAGCTGCAGTACCCACTGCCTCATTTCCTTTAATCCCAACATTGCTTGTAATGCAAGATGTGTATATCCAAGTGTAGCTTCCATAACTGAGAAAAGACATGTAGATTCGAGAGTGCTGGATGTTGTTTTAGCTCGTGTTCTTATTACTCATAGTGAATTCTGTGAATCTGTATATATTATTATGCTCATTTGATAGCAATGCAGTCTTCCAGTTTAATGCAAGCTCTATAGCATACAACTCAGCAGTAAATTCGTTACGTTCTAATGGGATTTGAGCAGCTATTCTGCTGTCAAGGAAGACAACAGTAGACCTCTCTAGAGCTTCTGATTTTGAACCATCAGTGAAAACAGGTCCAAAACTGGAGCATTCAATTCTGAGCTTGAGCAACTGTTAGACAACAGGAATGGTGGAAAATTTGCATAGCCTGTAGAAAGAAAAGCTGCATGGTATGTATGAATGCCATGGTAGAAATGCATATCTACTCCAGTATCTAGAGCTTGTAAGAACTTTTATTTGCAAACCAAAAGCGTTGTATGGCAATCTGACAGGTGTCGTAGATTCTCCTTCCATGAGCAAAAATAGTTGGCAAAGTAGGGTTGGATGGTCTGGCAGGGATTTTATATTCTTAGTGTATAATATAATAGTGACAGCTCTTGACATCAAAGCAACAGAGATAGTTCATTTGCCTCAATGCACAGACTAGGGATTGATGAATTTCAAAATGCTCCAGTTGCTATTCTTATGGCTTGATGGTGAATAGGGTATAGTCATCAGTCATTTTTTTTCCCTTCTGGCAGAAGCATAAACTTGGGTCTCATAGTCAAGTTTGGATCTAATCAGTGCCCCATACAATCAAAGCAAAGAATCCCCAAGTCAGCATGCCCAAGAGGTGGAAGTGGGGTGCAAAAGATGTTCACTGCTTATTACCTTTATTATATTATAAATATTGTTGAATTAAAAATGTGCAATGAAAGTTATTTAATTATATGTATTATTTAATTATTGCTCAATCCAATGTGATTAAGGCACCAAATTGTTTTAGCCCAGGGTGCTCAAAATTGTTAAGATGGCCCTGGGGATACTAAAGATGTGAAGTCAACAACCTCTATATACATACAAGTACATGCAAACTTTGGATAAAGGAATAAAAAAAAAAAAAAATGAAACAAGAATATTATTTCTTGTCAAGTATAACTGAGAAAGTAAAAATAATGGCTATGAAGAAACTTATTAAAGTCTTATGTCTGTTAGAGAAGCTGATATGGTTAAAGCTGACTACAACTTAAGAGATGAGACTTGGAATTATAAAGTTTTAATCATTTTCACTGCTGAACTTCAGTGTTTCCAAGGGCTTTTTTTTTTTTTTTTTTTTTTTTTTTTAACTACTTTCAGGGATATATTCTATCAGTGGTCATAACAGGCACTAAAGCACCCACAACCTTTTCAAGTATTGGACTTCGCAACCACAACAGTAACTTGATGAGGTGGTTAGCCCTATGCCTCCCAGTGTGTCCTATGTCTGTAGATGCATGTGTTCACAGGGCCGGTTTGCCTGTTCTGGGGGACAAAAAACCCAAGTTTACTAGTGAAAACCCCGTATGACACTGGCTAACTCCTTTCATCAAAAGAGACCTCAGGAATATATATGGATGAAATATATTAAATCGTTTATGCTTCTTTGTGTCCATGATATTTCAGTAGAGTCCAAAGGTCATTTTAATTTCCTTTCACATTTTGTTGAGAATCAACTTTTTTTTGATAATATTTTACAAGTCTTGATTGAATGAACAGGCTTGGAGTTTATACCTTACAATAACCAGAGACAACATACAAAATTAAGATTGTAACGCTGATATTACACTTTCCGTTTGTGAATTGTCATTGTCTTAATGTTTGTTTCAGCTTTATAATTGGTCATAGAGGACTCTACGAATTAAATCATTTATTCTTCAAGCTCTGGATGCAGTTAACTACACAAAAATTTGAGATAAACTACTTAAAATGATGAAAATAGGTCATTCCTGAAAATGCTTACTGTTATCAGCTCTTATGGTTATTATTAACAAAGCAATCAACAAGAATCGTAGAAAATACATACTATTGAAGTTCTTCAAAGATTCTTAAAGAAGAATGTTTTCAATATTGTTTAAGAGTATTTTGTAATAGCATGTTAGTGAGATAACATGCTATTACATATTAAATATAACAATATTAAAGCTCACCATATTATTTTTGAATTAATTTTAAAAATTTATTTGGAAGTGCTTTTGACGTAAGGACATTGCTTCTGAAACTGACAATATTAATTTAGATATGTATTTGGTGATTCTGTATGTACAACAAAAATAATCAGTCAATACAAAGAAATTCCAGCTTTATGGATTTCAGGAAATCCATTATGTTCATTCTTCAAGATCTTCTGAAAGGTGTGGGGTTGAACTGAAGAATCTTTATTTCAAGGTGCTGTCAAAATTTTTGTTTTTTATGGAAAATTTAGTAGGATCATGAAGAACTAATTTATGTAACTGATCATGTAATAAGGACAATTTTTTTTAATTGTATATCCAACCATTAAAAATACAAGCACTCCATAATGCAAGCCTTGCTAGCCATGAGCATTACGGAACTGAGTTTAAAAGCAGTGCTTAAATTACTATATTATTTAATTTTTCTGTACTGCCTTCTGATGTCATTTATATATATATACTTCAATAATTACAATAATAATAATTTATTTAATAATAAAAGATCACTAAATATAAATGTAAAAAAAAAAAAATTTTTAATTAATATATTGGTAAAAAAAATTTAATTATCTTGAAAAATGCATAATTAACATGAAGGAACTGTTTTTCACCTACACAGCCCACAACCTTCAGTGATTTTATCTGTGTGGTCCCTTAGTTTTATTTATATATATATATATATACACACACACAATAATAAAAGATAAAATCAAATCTCTAAATATATAAATGTTTATATTTAGAGATATATTTAAAAATATATATATATTTAGAGATGTTTATATTTTAAAAATATATATAATTATCTTAAAAAATGCACAATTAACGGCAAGGAACGGAACTGTTTTTTTTTTACCTACACAATCCACAACTTTTAGTGATTTTATCTGTGTGGTTCCTTAGTTTATATATATATATATATACATACACACACTAGAGGGCTCCACCCCCCCCCCGGTGCCTATGGCCCCGCCATAGGAACCGGGGGGGGGGATACAGTTCGGAATACTCCCTTACCTTCTGTTATGGGAGGAGGCATTATTTCCAATTTCCTTTACACACATGCATGGTTATTCTCAGTATGTGACATGCAAATATGAATGGACAGAATGCAGAAAATGAATTGATGCAGTTCTCCAATTTGATCAGAATGGAGAACTAACAAATAACTGTCCAGTATGTAAGAAAACTGTTAATAGAAAAACTAGTAATGAAATTTTGTGCTGAACTATCCTGGAATCATTGCCCCTTTAGGATATACTATATTCCAAAAAATGATATGCGAATGTCTGTTTATAACATGTTAAACATATGTAATATATGTTCAATCTAGTACATTTTTAGTGGAGTTAAAAAAAGAAATAAATAATACTTCTATGTGGCTCAATTATGGGATGAGTTGTGAACTTCCAGATATTGCATGCAAATAAAATGACCAGAATAGGTAACAGAAGTATAGCATCAAGCTCATTTTTGCCTTAAATGATGTGTGCATAATGTTCTCAGTCATATGGGGAAGTAAGGTTATGAAAACACTTTCTGATATTCATCAAAAGTTCACGAAAACTTGTTTCTATTAGTGGTACAGTCAATAATTAAAACATAGGACAGCATAAAGAAAACACTTTGCAGACTGTTGTGTGATTCTGAAGACTAAGCACAAGGTGTGACAATTTAATTCCTGGAACAGCCACATAGTGTCACCCACGGTTGGAGTCATGTGAGTAATCGTGTTTGTACATCATTTAACTAATGCATGCATAAACCTCAAGCCAATAGAGCCATTTGTTAGTTGGCTATTGCAAAAACAACAGAGATCTGCGTGTAAACTTTGGTATAAAAATGTGTGATCGAAATTTGGAGCAGTGTGTTAACATCAAATTTTGTGTGAAAATCAGCAAAACTGCTACTGAAACATTGAGCTGTTGAAAGTGGCATATGGCATGGATGCTCCGAAAAAGGCAAGTGTCTTTGAGTGGCATAATGGATTCAAAGGCGGGCAAGATGATGTGAACAACGACCCAATTCTGGGTCGTTGTTCACATTGGGCAGCCAAAAACAAAAATGACGGGCGCAAGTGAACACAGTGCAAGATTTGGTAAGGAGTGACAGATGATTACGTGTGCAATTAATGGCTGATGAATTGCAAATGAATCAAGAAAGGAGAAAAAGACTTGAATCATTGCCTGACAAGTGGATCATCCATCACGACAATGCACAATGTCATAGTACACTTAATGCGAGAGAGTTTCTGGCCAAAAACCCAATTACCAAATTAGGTCATCCTGCATATTCACCTAACTTAGCTCCTGTGATTTCTGGCTGTTTCCAAAATTAAAGACTGCGCTAAAAGGATGAAGATTTTCTGACATCGCTGATATCAAAGCATAATGTGATAAAGGAACTCGAAAGTATTCCGGAAAAAGAGTTCCAAGCATGTTTCCAAGCAAAAATGGGAACACCATCTAAACCAGTGTATAAATGCACAAGGGGACTACTTCGAAGGCGACACTAGCCACTAATGTATAGTTCCGAATGTAGGTTTTTTTACAGGTGTATTCCAGGAATTAAATTGTCACGCCTTGCATACTGTGAAATCTGGTTATATTTTCTATGCATAATGGCATATTTTTTTAGACGAGGCAGCATTTTAAAACATCCTCGAAAGTTTATCCAAAAAATCTGGTTAACTAAGATTAACCAGATTTTTTGGATAAAATACCTGTGATTAAATAATTACATCTATAACAGTATCTTTAATTTCATAAAAAAAAAAACAAAAAAACATTGTATTAAGTTCGCTTGAAGATAAAGATTTTTTTTTTTTTTTAAATTACGCGCAAATGAACACATAAAAAGTAACTTTCAAAATCATAGATTTGATAGATGCTGTACACTGTATGACACTGTAATGCAACAGTCCCCCAGAATCCCAAGGCTACAAACTGTTTTGGGGTAATATTAGAATTAACAGCTACTGGATTTTTTTCTTTAACAGGGAGCACCAAGCCTAATAAAGAAAAATAATATTTATTAATTAATAATAATTTCAGCAATACATCATAAAGTATGGCTGAAAAGGGCAATATTTACCCCCCCCCCTTCCAAGTGCAAAAAAAGAGATTTAAGATTTCTAAGACAGGCATTTTAAAGAATGTAGGTAAAAAGTTTTCTCTGTTTTAAATTTAGTTCACTGTAAGCCTACATACGGAATGATTTTTCAATCTACAGCATCAGTTATTCTAAATGATTAATTTGAAAGATAACAAGATTAAACATTTTAAATAAGACTTTTTTTCAAATAAAGTATGAAAAGTAAACCAACTTATTCAGGTATAGCTAAAAAGAATTTATAAGTCTTGTAGGATAGACTAAAATCACCCAGGAAAATATTTTTTATTTGTTAAACTAAAAAAGAGATATGTTAAGCTCATAGTTAATGTAATAATTATATTATAAATCACATACTCAGACTTGATTATTTAAGCATGAAAAAAAATTTAATGCTAAAAGATTTCAAAGTAGGCATTTTATGTTAGGGGAAAAAAACAGAATGCTGGCATCTTTGTCATTATGAAAGCTTAAACAGTAAACCAAAGTTAAAACAAATGCACCTTATATAGATGATTTCAATCAAAACAGATAAAATATACCACAAAATATAAAAACAATAACAAAAAGAAAGCTATTTTGAGTATTCTTGGTGTCTTATCCTATTTCTGATAGAATATTAATGCACTAAAGAAAAAAAATTAAATGTTGCTGCATTTAGTTTATTTAGCACAAAACCTCTATACAGGCCTTTTACAGCAGAGCAAAAAATTAATAAAGAATACAAATGCTGGCAGACAGGTGCAAACTCCTAATTTTAAAAAATATTATTCTAAAAAACTAGAGGCATGTACAGAAAAAAAAAACAGAACATCAAGTTATTAACCAAAATGGCATGGTAGCAGAATGTTTTCATAAAATAAATGCTACCCAATATCATAAGGCACTGAAGGTCTAGAGACTGAAGCTACTAGATAGAAATATAACCTGTCTACCTGCACATCCAAACGTTATGATTAAATTAACATCCATTTCCCTGTTTTTCACAGTGGAATTGCAACAAGCATGATCATCTGACTTATGACGACACATAACTATCAGTATATGAATGGTAAAATCAGGATTTAAAACAGCTTATATATAATTTACATATTTTTACACAAACATTGTTCTCATTTAAATAATGTACTTCTTTATATCTGCTGTACAGATATTAGACATTCAGGAATGGACTGTTAGTTAAAATGCTACTTCATTTAAGTTACCCTTCACCTTCAGCACATACCAATTCATAATTTTATCCACTGCTTTACAGTCACTTATGTACAAAACATACATCTTTTTAAGACAGATAAATATAACAAAAAAACATTTATACACTGGTTGTAACAAATATATTTAAGTCATCTATTTAAGATTTATATTATATCATTAAAGTTAACAAAAACAGCATTACATATGCAAAAAAGAATTAGGATTTTTTGCCAAATGAACGATCAAGATAAATATACTATTTAAACAAAAAGTAAATATTTGCAGAAAATTCTCTGAGCAACATGCCATGCAGTGTATATAGGTAAAATATTTAAAATAAGTCTGATAAGCTCACTAAAAATTACAGAGAAACATACTCAAACTTTGTTTTATTTTTCTAAGGAACAGACTGATATGTTAGAGCTGTTGCATATCAGCTATAATCAGCTGCATAATTTCAGCCAAATTATGGAGACTACAACCGTGTTAGAATTAATTCTTTTTAATTTCCTGATGTTTCGACTTTCATATTAAGGTCATCATCTGGAGTATACACATATATATTACATTTCAAACAGTATGCCAAAGGGACAATGATTTGATCAACCTTTATGTACTGGCCTGACCTCTAGTGAAAAAGAAAAAGAAAACTACATCAGAGCTATATTCTATGATGATATAAATAGAATGTTTCAATGTAGTTTTCGTCCACTAGAGGTCAGGCCAGTAGAATAATGGTTCATCAAATCTTGTCCCTTTGGCATACTTTGGAATGTAACATAGTTTGTCTCTGTGTGTGTGTGTGTGTATATATATACACACACACACACACTGGGGGGGCTATGCCCCCGAGTTCTGGTAGGCTGGTTCTCCTTGAATTCTGATGACTCGAATTTTGAAGACTCAAAGCTCCCCCCCCCCGGCGCCTATGACACCCAAACCCCCAAGTTCCAGACTGGTAAGCCGGTTCTCCTTGAAGTCTGATGACTAGAATTATGAAGATCAAATGGTCCCCCCCCCCTCGCCTAGGGCACCCAAATCCCCAAGTTCCGGAGACTGGTAGGCCGGAACTCGGGGGTTTGGTAGTCCGTAGGCATCGTGGGGGGTTCCTCCCCCTGGTGCCTACGATGCCCAATCCCGGGATGGTAAGTCAGTTCTCTGAGTTGGTAAGCTGGTTATTTTTGGATCAGATGCCCGGAGCTTGCTCCATCTTTGCCGCGAGTTATCCCTTCTTGCACTACTTCCGAATTGCCCTCATGTTGCACTACTTGCTAAGACTTGAAAACAGTCATTTTTGTTAAATATTAGCTTTGTCTTATATATCTATAAAAATAGTGCAACGTTTAATATTTTTCTATTTAAAAAAATTAAAATGTATTATTTTCCTCAATTTTTTTATATAAAAATAATTACACCACACACACCAAATTATTATTAATTACTATGAAATATATATTATATTAAGAAGGCGGAGAAAAAACGTGACACAAAAACGTTACATAAAAATGCTTATCATTTTATATCTATAGGGTAAATATATAGCACATGTATACTCCAGATGATGACCTTAATATGAAAGCCAAAACATCAGGAAATTAAAGCGATTAATTCTAACACAGTTGTAGTCTTCATAATTTGTCTGAAATGAATGCTGATCACTGTATAACTAAAGGAAAAGTAGCAGCATAAAAGCATATTTACTTATTAGGGCTACAACTTCTTACTAAATACCATCTTCATTTTGCAACGTCAGTGTCTCAGCTAATTTGCACAAATCATCTTTGAAAATTCACCGGCAGTATGCACAATTCCTCCTGTGCCAAATGAACAACAACAACAACAAAAAAGAAAGTGTTTTTCTGTCTTGCTTTTTGTTAAAATGTAGTAAGTTAATATCATGAAAATTTTTCTGGTATAGTTTTTGTACTGTGCATATGTTTAATATATTATTTAAAGCCTAAACAGGAATGAATATCTTGAATCATGAGTCATCATTACTAAGCCTAACAAGGGACTTTTCCTTTAAATAACATGCATATGAAAAGCACCACTTACATTTCTAAGAAAGAATTATTAGAAGTATACAAATTTCACTCTTTTGTGCCGAATAATATAAACGTTATTAAAATTTTTTAAATACAATTCATGTATTGAAAACATTCATTGGGTTTGCCATTATACTCATTTAGATATTTAATACTCCATTTAATATTTCCTACGAAAACATCCAGAAGCTTTTAAATTTAAACCCTCAGATATTTTTTAAATTTCAACTTCAGGCATTCAGATTTTAAAACTGAGATGTGGCAAAACATTAGACTACATGGCAGCAACGTTAGGGACAAAAATATTGATGCCTTTCTTTAAATCCACAAAAACTTCCTATATGATGTCAGGTCAAGTAATCTTTGAAATATATAATTATAATTTGGAACAAATTGCAATTGTATGTTTCAAAGAATTCATGCTTACTGAAATTATTACTTTTACTGTATCCATTTTCATACATCTTCACTACCTTTAGTACACAAAGCTATAATAGTGTAAACAAATGAAATGCAAGTATAACTTGTTTTTGTCACCTCCTTTGGTGACTATTTTCGTATTCAATCTACAAAAAGTAATGTGCTTCACAAGCTGGCTGTATATAGAACATTTTGATGGTTTCTCTCTCTCTTTTGGGATTTTAATATCAGACTGATCAATATGGGTAATCATATTTTGTTCCACAGTGCACAGCCATTTACATTCATCACTTTTCTTTCTTAATAAAATTTAAAACGTTATTGAATTTAAATTTCTCAAAGGAATCAGGACAATCTAGGTCTTCTAGTGATATACTATTAATGTGAATTTATTCTTTATAGATTTGCATTCAAGTTATATCAGGATCTTTAGAGAGCAGCAATTTTAAAATGAATACTGATCATTCTTACATTAGAATTAGTTTAGGCAATATCATTAGTAGCCATATCGTAACGCCACTTTATGTATTTAAAGATATTCTACATTACTTAAATTTTTTTTTATGTACTTCAATAAAATCAATTATTGGATCATATTTTAACAATGAAAACACATGGTTAAATGCTACTGAGATCAAAAGCTATTATAAAACATCTTATGCGAATTTAATATGAAAACGTAATAAAGGAGGGGTATGTTAGTTTCTTTGGATAGAAGAGAAGTTGTCTTTAAACTTATTGCTGACCAAACACGTAGATAAAACCATCATATTAGTCAATGATGTTTCACATCAAAATCACTGAATATTACAGGCAGGAAAATTTTGAAGTTTATAGCTGCTATGGAATATGTTTTCTTCAAATATGAACTATAAAGCAGAAAATTATATTATTTTCAATAATATAAAGTAAGATTTCTATCTATAATATAAAGCAATCTTAATTATCTTCAAAAAGTAGCAGCCCTGTGATTTCATGGTCTCGAAATGCTAAATATTTCAAAAATATAACTAAATGAAAAGATACTTGATGAATGTCTCAGTTCAGAGTTTTTTTTCTTTGTCACATAGATTTTTGTTACAGATTAAGTGCAAAATTATAATTCTAGTGGGATCGTGAATGAAAATCAGTTTTTCTGGCAAAAACAAATTATCTGAAAAAATGAAATCACTTACCATATTTTCCATATAGCAAATTTAAAGAAATCATTGAAGTGTACCTTTGTTTCTTCCCCCACCCCATCATTCTGGGATCTTTCTGCCAAAACATAGGGTTATGTACAATACAATACAAAGAAGTTGCTGTCATGCTTAAAATCTTAATATATATATTCACAGCATACAAAAGATATAGCAAGTTTGCATACAATGTAGATATTACTTGCAGGGTGGGAGAAAAGAAATAAGTTGTTTAGCACCAAGGCAATGAAGGCCATGAGGCAATTGTGTATGTGTTCTCAGACTGCTTTAAACAAGCAAGCTTTTGGAAGAGCGGGGGAGGGGGGGGATGAATGACAAGAAAACGAGCAACAATGTTGAGTTTACATTCAGATCAGTGCATCTTGGTGAAAAATTAGTTTAAAATACCTACAACCAAGTTTTTTTTTTTTTTTTTTTTTTGGAGGGAGGGAGGGGGGACAAGAGTGAAGTACTGGACATAACTTTTTAAACATTACGATTAGTAAATTTTTCACTAATTAGGGGCATAATAATATAATTTTTGAGATTTAAAAAAGTACTACAGCAGGCACATTCCTATTCTAAATATACACAATATTACTTTGCAAACCATCCTTTAATTTTGCAGAGACAACGTATTTTTTGTGATAATCAAATACATCTGACATATAGATCTCCCCCCGCCCTGCACAGAATCCTTTTTAAAGCAATATTTTTGAGGACATCGGATTACATCTGAAAATGTAATAACAGTATTGACATCTGATAGTCATTGTGCTCACTTTCTAAGTTTGTTCCTGATGCCAGGGGGTCTAATTTAAAATTCATAAGAAAACATACAGTCAATATAATCTAGAATGGCCAGAATGATCTGTTAGCAAAAAATGCAAATAAATGAATAAATTAAAATAAACCAAACATAATATTCAGGATTGTTAAACTTAAATAATCACATAATTACAAAACAATACATTTCAACAAACAACCCTTTTTTTCTAACTTCACAAAAATTTCAAAATGGTACAAGCTATATTATCTTACAAAATATATTTTGTATAATATAAATAACCTTTATTTAAGATATAAGAAATGATGCAGAATAGAAAATTCAGACCAATAACACAGCTTACTATCAATAAAACAAGCAATGATTATTTACAGCCCAAAGGAGCATGCTGTATAAGTGAATTTGATTATTTGGATTACAAAAAAAGTTAAGACCTTAAATCAGGTATACTAAACATGACTGATTTAAAAATAAATCTTTTTTGTATTTTTTTAAATGAAACAATAATTCATAAAAGTAAATATAATAAAAATGTAATGGCTAATAACTATAGCAAACTAATTATAAATTAAGTTGATGTGATTTATATAAGTGCCAATCACTATTTTTTCAACATATAAAATAAGAAAATAAATTTGTAAAATATGAATGGACATATACTTTATACATTTAATAATCTGCAAATGCATTAAACTAATTATTTTACAAAAATTTTCTAACTTGCATATTTGGAAGCATGGCCATATATAATGTGACTTAACATTTTTTTAAGGCATTATGAACATTACTAAATATCTTACTAACTGGAAATCTGCCAGAATAACAATACTGTAAAAGATCTCTAATTTTTATTCTGAAAATTGTAGATAAAAAGAGAAATTTATAAATATTGCTTAAAAACTATAACTGTATAGATAAGTGACATTTAATATCTTTAAATGGCAATTTTATAGCACAATTTATTGAAATATTCACAGCTGTCTATCTCCATTTAATGAGTTCACACACAGCTAATAAACCTTATTACAGTTAAAAAGAATAGGTTGCAAATCGTTCACTACAACGATTTATAGAAAATTTTGTCTTATAAAGGTTATGCATTCCAAATGAGAAAATGAAAATATGCCTAAAGAATGCACATAAGTTAACTTACTACGAAGAAGCATTAGTCATTTTCTTAAGAGCACTAAACCATATATCCTGCTTATCCTGAAAAAAATTAAAGCAGAATCTCTGTTTATTACTTATTAAATTATTCCTTATACCTTCTCATGTATCTTTCATTTTTAAAAGAGTATGTATAAAGTCCTAATAATAACCTATGACTTAGTCCATAGCCTAATTTCTCTCATTTCCAGACTTTAAAATATGTAATACAAGACTCCATATATCAGAAAAGAACACTAACAGTGCATCAAATTATGCATTTAAAGAAGTAAAAAATGGTAATACAATGGATTTATACAAGCTATTTGATTAACTTGGAGAAATGTTAAAGGTGTATATACAGAAGATGCGCATGTGCACAAATGCACACATACATATATAGATAGATATATACACACATATATATGATATTTCATTCTGAGACTAGACAATAAACCAAGTTTAACTTTGTCTAAGCATTATAGCAACACAAAGATAAACACGTTCTCTATGTAAGAGATGGGATGGGATGGTATTCCAAGTGACTAGCCTACTGATAACTATGATGATTATCAATAATTATGAAGGCAATATGAATCAAAGTAGGAATTTTAATTAATTTCTTTTATATATTTCAATGAATTTAGTGAAAGGAGAACCATTTCATAAAATCTAAATGCAATATGGAAATCTTTAACTGCATCAAAAAATGTATAATAATAATAAAATAATAAAGTTTTCATATCAGCAACAAATATATAATCATAAAATTAAGGTAAGTCTTTAAATAGCAAACAATTTTAAAAAGGCAAATGCTTTCAAAAGAGTAAATCAAAAGACAGCACTTTTTTAATATAATATTGTTCAAAAAAAAGTACTGGAAGAAGTGTTTTGTGCATTTGCAGCTTCTTTCCATACTTTTGTATGAATTTTGCAATTGAAGCAAGTTACATTATAAAAGAATTAGAGCCTTCATATAATTTAAACTTTATTATACTGATTAACAGTTACATTTGTCTATATATAATGCTATAAGTCTAGCAAACTAAATTTAAAAATAATTACCAAGATTATCTATTTTATAAAGAATAACTTCAAATACTAAAATTACTTCATTAATGGTATCACTACTTATTTAATTACTTTCAGTTTGAATAATAAGTGAATAATATGTACATAAAATCAATGAATTCCATGAAAGGAGAAAGCAATATTTTGATATACATATTTCAGACTTAAAAAAAAAATAATTAAATTAAATAATAAAAAAAGTGCTTTGATATATAAATTTTCTATGGAAATCTCTACAGAAAAGTGATGTATGAAAATTTTACTAAAGAATACAGATCCATAAGAGAAATTAGACTTTTTTTTTTAAACTATCCAGAGATAAATTTTCATTCATTTAAAATATAAAAGCTTATGATCCAGTGTAACCTTAACACTGGAACATGCAATCAGTCCACTGATAGGATTGTATAATAATTTGCATCTAGGGTAGAGCAACAAGAAAGCTCTACCACTTCATGTTAGAACAAATTACACTCGTTATATCCATGGTTTTTAAAGTTTGTTGCTTAAAAATTAAAGAACTGAATGGCATCAAAGTACATAATCTATAATATATGTATATATTTTATTTTTCAATCTATATTTAATCCATATATATATATATATACTTATTAAAGGTTAATGGTTTTGGAATAATAATTCTATAACAGAATAGTAATTTATTTCATTACTGTTTTAATTTCTAACTTTGTTTTAAAAAAATAATTTTCTGTGCACTGTAATTAAAGTTACTTAAAATTTAATCACTATAAATGACAACTATGGTCTCTACCCATTGAGATCAGTGTATCCTTTATTACTCACCACTTAACCACAAGTGGTTTTTTTGTGTAGTATGATTCAGACAAAACATGAATAATAACAGATATTTCAGCTTTTGGAAAAAAAAAAGTTCACAAATATAAAACAGTTACAAGTATTTTTTTAAAATTTTTTTTCTTAAAGCAACTAACTTAATGTACAAACATTTGTTTCCGAGTTCCACAGTACCAACTTTTTTCTTTTTTTTTCAAGGACAATAGTATAAATTTCATTTTATTTGTAAATAAAGTTGGTCTTCTACACAGTATCATGCTCTAACTAATAAAAGTTAACAGCCTAGTCATGGGATCAAAATTTGATAATTATTTACATTAGAAATATAACAACTTGCTTAAATATTTCATATACATAAATGCAATGACAAATCACAATTTATCTTTCTACAGAAGTGGATTTTTACAATGAAACAACAAACATTTAAATAAAACAAAATATTTCACAAGAAAAACAAATTTATATTCTTCATTTTCAGAAATAAGTTTTGTAACTTGCATGAATAGTTTACTAAATTACCAGACTTCTGAAAGGTAACTACCACTACTGCATTGATCTATACACTACTTCTTTTAATTTATTTTATTTGTTTGAGAAGTCATTATGAATTTTTAAAACAGATAAAAGATCAAGAGAATTCAAAACAATAGAAGTGATGATGTGGACTTAAGCTTTCAGAAGTTTTTATTTCACTTAAAAATTAAATAAGATAGCTATTAAATGCTATTATTTCTTAGAGTGAAGATTTAGGAGCAAAAGGTATTTGACATTAATCATTACAAGTTAAATCAAATAATAGTTATAATAAATTATTTATGCTGAGGTCAATTTTTTGCTGCAGATAAAGATATTGACAATATGGCTATTACTGTGTAAGAGAATATATCTAATGACGGAGATAAACAGGTGAGTAAAAAAATGGATATATCATCTGCGCAACAATTGTTCAAATCTAAGAAGAGAGCATATATATATATATATGCATACACACACACACACAAGTAAAAATTACAGTTCAACATGTATGTTGAAGTAAATGTGGGAAATTTCAGACAAAAATGCTTATGCATGCAAAGTCACCCTGTTGACACTTCAAAGGTTCCATCTGATAATCTAAATATTCAGCATTTGTTATTAGTGGCAGCAGGAAAAGATGAGACAATAACACATATGAATAAACTTCACAAATCACAAACTCTCCAAAATCTACTACATAACTAATAATTAACAGTCCTTTCACAAATGTATATATACATAAATGTGAATGTATATACACAAAGAGCCCCAACTATACAAGGTATTTTCAGCTTAACTAAAAACAGGTAAATGTGTGGGTAGTGGATATATACAATTTCTGCTTAGCATTGCATATAGTTCAAACTACCAACAAAGAAAAATCACAAATGAATGAGCAACAAGATGAAAATGCTTTTCATCTTTGTAAACATAAATGAAGAAATAAATAATTTAAACTGAAAACAATTACATGCAAATTTATGTACAAAAGCAAACAACTCAATTACCTAAATAAATCACACAGACAATTCAAATTTAATGATCCAGTAACTTACTTTGCTGGATAAAATGTAAAATTGATTGCAACAGTGCACTTTAAAGATGTATTTCATTTTAATTTAGTGCACAGGAAAGCTTACTGCATTCCTCCATTTGCAATTATATACCAAAGAACATTAATGAATATATTGAATGGTCTAAAATTAAATACAAAAAATTTAATTTATCACATTCATTACATCCCACAACAACTGCTTGCACATGGAGCAGATGTGTTATAGGTATTGTGACCTCTTAAGTGTGGCTATGTGAGTACTCCTTTGTTATTAGATTTTCTAAAAAGGGGAAGAAAAACTATGCTTTGAATTTATTCACATTAGAAACTATAACACAAAGTGAAACTTTGGAGTGTCAACAGTTACATCCACTTTTCATTCATTGACTATAATATGATCATACAGTGCTACTTTTGAATCCTGATATGAGGTCTTAAGACTGGTGGCAGAATTATGATGAACAATTAGCATGATGCTACGCACTACTAGCTCTCAAAGATCCATCTTCTACAGCTGAGCTTCGTGGTGCTAATGCAGAATCTTTGCGAGGAGGCATTCTTTCATTAATCTTGTCAAGACCTTTTGCTTCCTCAAAACTAGAAATTTTGTGATGGGGTGAAATACCTGCTAAAGCTATTAGATAAAAAAAAAAAATTATCACAATTAAAATCTCTGCAAGTAATGACAATAACAAAATCGAAACATTTAACCACCTTACCGGCCATTATGGATCAAATACGCATTCTCATATGCTTCGTATCAATCAATCATATATTTCAATGTAATATCAATGGTATTACAATTTTAATATGCACTTCGCATCCATGATAATCTTGACGTCTTGGCCGGTAGTGTGGTTAATGCTAAGAATTTAAAGAATAAGCAAAATTAGACTTTTTGACAGGGAATGATACAATATGTTACACTATTACATTAATAAAGCTGGTAAGTGTTTTAAAAAACCCTACAATTCCCTATAGTTTGTTTTAATGCTTATTTTTAATACAGAATGCCAAACAGCATCCTTGTGCATTAAAAAATGATAAACACACAAGGATGCAGTTTTGCATCCTGTATTCTGTACTATACTTGGCCAGAATTATTAGTATTGTCAACCATCTATCAGGAAACTTCAAGTCCATCTAGGAAGATGGACCAGAGGAGTGGGTAGCCAGCTACATTATCATTTAACTCTGCACACTGCTGAAACCATGAAAATTATCATTAGCAGAAAATTATCTGGATAAATTCAATTGGTTCACTGTAGATTTTGACAAAATCCATTGGATAGGATGACTCATCAACATGGGAAAACAACATTATATTACTAGGTTATAACAGATAACTTGCACAGAGAGGGAGAAAGGAAGTAGCAATGATTTGGAAAGAATTAATTCAAACATCTAAGAGGTCAAATCAGTCTCATAATAAATTACAAGAAGAGATAAATACTACGTCCAAATAGAGAAATGTCTATTACAATTTTGATAACAGTCTTAACACTAAAGTTGGACATTACTTTGAAGATATGTCAGATTCATATGCAAATTCAGCTGATATAACAGAAATGAAACAGGTGAACTCAATCTCTGTAAAGACAATAAATTAGATGTTGCAAACATTGTCTCTCTTCTGCACACCAGCACACAAATATGCACCTCCAAACAAAAAAATTACACTAATCAAAGAAAATGTGTTGAATAATTTGCAATTCTAATTTATTGCATAGAAAATGATTATTACCAAACATGAATTAGCATAATCTAAATCAATGTACTTTGTAGATAAGATAACCATACAAACACATAAAAGTTAATATAAATTATAAGAAAACCGTCATTTGAAAACATTCACAAAATTAGAATAATTTTTAATGTGGTTCAAAATATTAGGCTATTCCAAATTTTTCTGATTGGTTTTAAGGAGAGCATAGAAATAACATATTTCAGTAGCTGCAGGACTGACTTGTGTGTGAGGAATCGTTTGCATGCGGATTTCAGTTAATCATTCTAATATGTCACTCATTTGACCCATGTTTGCTAAACACAGGTCAAATGAGTGACATATTAGAAGCCAAGAACTTTCATAAGGTGTCTCTACACAAAGAAGGCCAAACTCAACAGTTTATAGATAAGAAATTGAAATGTTCTCAAGCAAGCATGAGTAGAGTATCGAGACAGTATTCTACTAACTGGAGTCTTTAAAATAATCGCTGCGATAGCAGTTGAAAGGCAATAACTATATCAAGAGATAAAAGGAGATTGAAGAATATCATGAAGAAAAATAGCTTCTGAAGTGTAACGTATTTTCACAGGAGATAGAAAATGGGTTCATGTAGGCTGTGTATTGTGTATGAAAGATGCAATCCAAAGTGTACTAAAAAATTATTGAGCACTTGATGTTACTTGCATTGGAAAATTCATGTGATGATGATTTCCTTTTTCAGCAAGATTCAGCTTGTTGTCACACTTCCAAGACTACTACTATATGGCTCAAAGAAAGGCAAATCAATGTAATTCCTTGGCCAGAAAACTCACCAGATTTAAATCCCATTGAGAATTTGTGGGGAATTATGAAGAAATGTCTTCAAGAAGTTGCCCCAAGAGACAAAAAATTAGCTTGTTTCTAGTCTGCAGACTATATGGGCATGTTTTAATAAAAAAAAAGACTGTTAAATGCTAGTAAATAATATTCCCAACAGTTTACGAATGGTCATAAAAGTTAAGGGGTATGCAACAAAGTGCTAATCATCATCTTTCCATTTTACTGTAATTTTTGTGCATAAGGGTCAAAGCTGTATAACTGAGAGGAGACCTCCACATAGCCTTTAAAGGAATGCGGAAAACCGACCAGGGCTTCTGACATATTGTCCAATTCTCACCTTCTCGTGGTGCACCCTGTTGGGTATCTACTTGGATACTGAATGAAAAATGATGGTCTGGCAATTTGGGATTTAGCCGACCAAATTGTATTCTTATTGGTTAAACCAAAATAAAAAATGATGGTACAACATGACAAAAATTCATGCCGGCTGGGGGATTGCCTGGTTAAACAAGTCCTCCATTGTTTTCGCCAGGGAACCAGGGCGAACAGCGAAAAGTCAGCTACTGGAACAAATTTGAAAACAAACCCAAACTCAACATCAGCAGAGTTAAAGATCGGTACTATCAACATAAGAAGCCTGAATGGCAAAGAAATGGAGCTAGCTGAGGAATTAGATAAGTACCAGATTGACATAATAGGGGTGATTGAAACAAAAAAGACCAAAACCGGTGAGATCTTTCTAAGCAATAAATACAAAATGTTATATTCAGGCAATGACAATCAAGGAAAAGAAGGAGTAGCCATAGTATTCAACACAAAATACAAAGCTCATCTTCTTGAATGGCAATCAGTCTCAAGTAGAGTGATGTGGGCAAATATGAGAATGGGGAACTGGACAATGAGACTTATTTGTGCCTATGGTCCCACAGAAGGTTCTGCTAAGGTAGAAGTGTAAGAATTTTTTGAGGCTTTAGAAAAAGCAACTGACACAATGAAAAAGGAAAAGTTGGTCCTTGTTGGTAGAAATGATTGTGAGAGATATACAAAAATATTTTGGGAAAATTTGGAGAAAAGAGCAAAGCTAATAATAATGGCAAATGCCTGTTGGATTTCAGCTCAGTACAGGGACTGGTTATTACTAACACCATGTTCCAACATAAAAATGTGCACAAATTCACATGGAGAGAAGAGGCTAGTAATAAGAAAAGTCTCATTGACTATGTTATTGTTGATAGTGATGTTTACTCGATGGTGCAGGAAACCAGAGTGTACAGAGGATTTTAAATTGGAAGTGATCACTATTTAGTCTTGAGCAGGATAAAATTGAATTTCATATTGAAAAGAATAACATGTAAGAAAGTTTAAAAGCGAATAAAAGTTGAGCAGCATTCAGATGTGAATTGTAGACTAAAATACACAAAGATTATTGAAGGAAAAATGAAAGAGTTTGAGAACAGCAACCAAACCTTGGAGATTCAGTGGTAAACTCTGAAGAAAACATTGATCGATTCTGCCAGAGAGGCATGTGGTGAAGTTGTCTGCAAGGATAGAAAAATTACAACTCAATGGTGGACACAGGAAGTTAAACAGGCAGTGAAGGAAAAGAAGAAAGCATATCAAAAATTCCTGTCAAATAAGTCACCTTGTGCTCTTAGAGAATATAAAGACAAATGCAAGAATGCTAACCACTGTGTAAAACTAGCTAAACAAAAGTCATGGGAGAACTTTGGCAGGAATATAGAAAATAAATATCAAGAAGGTGGTAAGATATTCTGGAGGTTGTTGAAGAAGCTTAAAGATGGAGGAAAGAGTGCATTAAAAGGAGTTAGAGATGATAAAGGTGACATGAAAACGGCAGAAAAAGATATCCTTGAAGTATGGAGTAATTACTTTGAAAAACTGCTAAATGAAACAAGCAGCGATGACAGCACAGTGATAAAAAAACACTGACCGGGCATGCAGGCAGGAATACATATCCATACTTGAAGTAAAAAAAGCCATCAAACGCATGAAATGTGGAAAGGCAGAAGGAGTAGATGATATTCGACCAGAAATGCTGAAGTATGGCGGCATAAGAGTCTTACAGTGGCTGCACTGCATAGTCCAGAAAGCCTGGACAGAGGGACGAATTCCCGATGATTGGAGTAGAGCTCTCATAGTACCTATATATAAAAAGGGAAATAAAACTGAATGTGAGAATTACAGAGGTTGAGTGTTCCTGGCAAGATCTATGCAAGTATACTTGAGAAATGGTTGAGAAGAATTGTGGAAGAAAAGCTTGGTGAAGACCAAGCTGGATTAAGGCCAAACAGAGGCTGTCAGGATCAGATCTTCACTTTAAGACAAATAGTCGATAAAGCATGGCAATATAACAATGATCTGTATTTAAGTTTTGTCGATCTGGAAAAGGCATATGACATGGTGCCAAAGAGAAGCTATTCAATTTGCTCCAGTTATATGGTGTCAATGGGGGCATTATATCGAGCAATACTTAGTCTTTATTTGAGTTGTAAGTCAGCAGTTAGAATTGAAGGAAGTACAGGAAGGTGGTTTAATGTTAAATCTGGTGTGAGACAAGGATGTACATTATCCCCTCTGTTATTCATTATTTATATGGATCACATTATGAAGGAAAGTGGTATTAAACATGATATCAAAATTGGAGATGTTAATGTCAGCTCTTTGCTTTATGCGGATGATGTTATACTTCTAAATAAATCCGATATAAGTCTGCAAGATTCTCTGACTAAATTGAATAGCTGTTGTAATAGATATGGTATGAAGGTCAGCAACAAAAAGACAAAGACAATGAAAATAAGCAGAATCATTGAAAATGTCAACTGTGTTGTGAATGGAGAACCTGTGGAACAAGTGAAACATTTCAGCTACTTAGGCACGATTTTTACTGAAGATGGTAAATTAAATATAGAAATAGACAACAGAATCAGCAAAGCTGGTATGGTAGGAAGTCAATTGAATAAATTCATATGGAAGAAGAGAGAAATTAGTCTGAACGCTAAATTAGCTGTATACAAGACAGTGTTCAAACCAGTTTTAACTTATGGATCTGAGAGCTGGGTCAGAAGTAAAACACTTGACCAAAGACTAGAGACTGCAGATATGAGAGTCCTGAAAAAGATTATAGGCGTGAACAGATGGCATCAATGGCAATATCATATTAAAAACGAGGATATTAGGAAAGAACTTGACATTGTCAGCAACCAGGAATGCGTTAGCAAAGCTAATCTCAGGTGGTATGGTCACTTAAACAGAATGGCCGAGGAAGGATTAGCAAAACAAGTGTTCTCTGCGAGGTTGCCAGCAAAACGACCCAGAGGAAGACCAAGATATAGGTGGATTGATACTGTACAAAGTACCTTAGACGATAGAAATATAAGATCTGATAATGTTGGAGTCTAGACAAGTAACAGACATTTGGAGGAAAATTGTAGATAGGAAGTTAGTAATGATGTAAATTTTTCATGTAGTACTATCGTATCCTGTACACCCCTGAGGGTACATGTCAGGAATTTGATGATGATGATGATGATGATATTTTCGAATGTTCAAAATATTATCCTAATATTTTGAATAATATTATGGGTCAAAATATTATTCTAATATTTTGAATACACAGGAACCTGTGTAGCTCAGTGGATGTGGCGTTTGCACACCACCGCGCTAGGCCGCACGAAGGAAGTCTTGGTTTCGAGTCTAGTCGGCGACTAGAGGAAATTTTTCTAAGCCTTTTTTCGACCGGTTCCCGAGTTAGTCGATCTCTGGCACGGGCAAGCAGGTTTTTCCTCCCGGAAACTCGGGTTTTTCGTCCTGTAAACTCAAGAAAATCGACCGTAGAACCCACATTATTTCAGACATTAAATATATTGTGTTAGGGTTAGAGACCACGAGATGGCGGCACATTTGAGCCGTCTCTCTTCACTGCGTACCGCTTAATTAATGATAGCCTTGGGCCATCTGTCTCTGATTGGGTACCAGTGGAGATTGAACTGCCCACTCAGTCTCCAAAAGTTAGATAGGGCTAAATGGCCTCGCCTACTCCCGTATATACGGGAATAAAAAGGCGTTAGCTGATTTTTTTTTTTTTTTTTGAATCACGTTAAAAATTATTCTAATTTTGTGAACGTTTTCGAATAATAGTTTTCTTATAATTTATATTACTTTTAATGTGTTTATATTAATATATATAATCTGCAAAGTACAGATTATATAATCATGAGATACGGAGGTGTATATGAACTACCCAAGACTCTTCTAGTAAAAACTGTACTGATTATGTTATTATTCACGACCTGCATAGAATCACAACTTGTCGTGGGAAATCCATTTTAGACAAAAAAAAAATCTACCACTCCCTAAGCTCATTCATCATTTGTGTTCTCATCACCTATTAGGCAAGGCATTCCACAGTTGACCTACCATTTATTTAAAACCACCTTGCTCCCCTGTTCTACCATATGAAAGTCTTTTCAATATAAATCCTGTAACTACTGCTCAGCAGTTTACATGTCTTAATCATTTGGCTTCTTTATCCTCTATCAACTGAACTCTGCAGTCCACATACCATCAAGTCCATCCTCATAACATTGTACAGTCCTGATATTATTTTTGTCATTTGCCTCTGCATCCTCTCCAAGATTAATTTTATCTCTTCCAAATCCTGTTAACCAGGATTTGAGCACAATAATCACATGTGGTCTGATCAGGGGTTTATGTAATGGAATCACCACGCTTTATTCTCTGCTGGTCAACATCTTTCTCGGTATTTGCAGCAATCCTCCGGGTTGACTTAATACGTTTATGATATGTCCCATAAACCTCAAGTTTCTATCAAACTTCACTCCAAGATCCCTTACCTGCTCCACTTCCTCTATTATAGTTCTACCTACAGAATATGCAATCTCTCATCAGCATATTCCAAATTTCAAGAACATTTTTCAAGTTGCATCCATTTGCCCATCTGTGCAGCTTATTTAAATCCTCATGAAGGGCCACCACATCAGTACTATTACTAATAACCCTTCCCATCATCTGCAAACTCCCACTGACATAAAAGTTAAACATTAGCAGTCCCCGTACTGAGTCCTGTAGAATTCCAATTGTGACTTTTTTCTTTCTCGACACTTCTCCCTCATACACAACTCTCTGGTATCTATCCAATCCAATTCACCAACTTGATATCTAAATCTATATGCCGTAACTTATATATCAGCTCATCATGTGGCATCCTGTCGAATGTTTTTGTAAAATCAAAAAGAAAAAAAAAAGGCAATATATGACTCATCAACCGCTCTTTACTTTATTATAAAAGGCAATCAGATTACTAAAACAAAAAACATTTTTTAACAAATACATGCAGCCTATGATCAAAAGCTCAGATTTGGATTTAAGTGGCAAAACCACCTTAGATCAGCTCTGCTCACACATTCTTGGATGCAAACAATGTCAAGCTCCTTCCTAATATCTTCATTTTTAATATGATTCAGCCATTGATGCCATCTGATGATACTCAATCTTTCTGAGAACTCTCATATCTGTGATCTCTAGTATTTGATCAAGTGCTTTATTTCTAACCCAACTCTCAGATCTATAACTTAAAATTGGCTTGAAGACTGTTTCGTATACCACTAGTTCAGTCTTTTGGCTAACTTCTTAGATTCCAAACAAATTTAATAAGTGGCTCCCTACCATATCAGCATTGCTAATTCTGCTGTCTAATTTCCAAATTTGATTTGCCACCTTCACCAAAAAACTGTGCCTAAATAGCTGAAAATATTTTATTTGTTGTACAGGTTCTCTTTTGAGAATCTGAAGTTTTCTCTGTTCCTGTCTATTTTCATAATTTTTTTCTTTTTATTGCTAATTTTCATGCTAGATTTGTTACAGCTGTTATTCAATTTAGTTAGAAAATTCTTGAGACTTTAACTGGATGAGTTTATGAATAGAACATTATCTGCATGAAGCAAAGAGCAAAGGTTGATATCACTGATTCTAACATCAGGTTTAAATGCCACATTATGAAAAAAATGTTATCCATATAGATGACAAATAACAGTGGAGAGAATGTGCATCCTTGTCTTACATCTGATTTTACATCCAACCATCTTCCTGTATTACCTTCAATTCTAATTGCTGACTTAGAACTTAAATATAAACTATGTATTGCTCTGTATTAGACTGTTCCATCCTGGTGCTACAGAGTTTATTCCTAGAAGGATAATGAGTGGTGAAGTGTTAGAAGTGAATGAAGAGGATGTATTCCAAATACTGAGTAAACTAAATGTCAATAATGCAGGGGGGGGGGACTAGGGACTACATGGAATTTCACCATATGTTTTAAGGGAATGTGCTATGGAACTGACTGTGTGATTAACTTGACTTTAATGAAAGTCTTGCAATGGGGCAGATTCCTAGAAAGTGGAAGGAGGATAAGATAATACCATTGCATAAGGGTGATAGTAGAATGGAGATATCAAACTATAGGGGTTGTTTGTATTTACTACAACTGACTTCTCACATTTCAGGCTTTTGTTGGCTTTTTCTACCTCAAGTATTGATATGTACACCTGTTTGCATTCCTCTTGAAAATTTTTCACTAATGTTCGGTCACTGCTTTTCATTTAAAAGTCTTTCAAAATAATTACTCCAGACATCTAGGATATCCTTATCTTCAGTTTTCGTGTAAATTTTATTATCTTTGATTTCTTTTACAATATACTTTCCTCCATTTCTAAATTTTTTCAATAGCCTCCAGAACATTTTGCCATCTTCCTGATATATATTTTCTATATTCTTTCCAAAGACTTCTGAAAGTTTTTGTTTAGCTATTTTTACACACAGCTCTCTCTTACACTGTTCTCTTTATTCCTAGCAAATAAGTTGGTATCTGTTGACTTATTTGCTAGGAATTTTTGGAATGCTTTCTTTTTCTCCAGGAATGCTTCTTTTAAAATCTCGCTGGTATTCTTATTTCTCTATCCTTGCAGACAACTTCACTGCATAAAGTTACACACATACTGGGCTAAATATTCATTTAGCCAGATATATTAATAAAAAAAAAACAGAAAACTTCAGTAAATAATGTTAAAATCCTTTGAAATGTTGGACTCAGCTAAGATAAGGATGAAATTTAGGTATAAAGAAAAGAAAGAAAGAATTCTAAAAATGTAACCCTGATAAATTTAAGGTGATAATGAAATCAACCAGTAGAACAAGCAGGATTCCATAAAAGCCATAATACAATTCATCGTATTCATGCAGTAATACAAATACAGTATATTATCGCATATAATGCGATCCACGTATAACGCGAACTAGAAATTTTGTTTGAAAACTAGCCCTAAAATGCCATGTCCACATATAAATGCGATCTGTTGATCTTGTTCCATAAAATTATAAATGATACAATACGAATTAACGAAAGAAATATTTATTTTAAAACAAAATGTCAAAATCCTTTAAATTATTCTTCATCTTTTGAGTCGTCAAACATTCCATTTATAAATTCATCTGTAGGGATTGCGTCATCAGTGTAGCAGTTGTCGTCATCGTCTTCATGCTCTCCAATTTGTTGTGTGTCATCCTCGCTTTCGTATATGATGTGATCTTCAGATGCATCCATTGAATTACTTATTCCACATTTAAGAAATGAGCATTAAATCATTTCAGATGGTATCGAATCCCATGCTTCTTTAACCCAGCTGGTGACTATGGTGATCTCAGGCGTCTGAAAATTCCCACCCTTTGTCATCTTCACCAAACCAGATGACATCCATTCTCTCCATTTTTCACGTAAGTGATCTTTAAATGGCTTATTCAAGCTGACATCAAGCGGCTGCAAAACGGAAGTTAGACCACCCAGTATGACTGCTAGGTCTGTACGTAGCTCATGTGCTTTCTCTTTGCTTGCCTCTGTTAAATGCACCCGGAACATATCCCAGACTAGCATGCTTTGTTGACATAACAAGCTATCTGGACGTATGTTCCATTACTTGATCCAGCCACAATTGTACACCTTCTTCATCCATCCAACCTTTCTGATTGGTGCGAACAATTACACCTGGTGGAAATTTCATATGCTTTGGAATTTTCTTCCTTTTAAATATCACTGTTGGCTTTAATTTGGTTCTGTCTGCCATGCATGCTAGAACAACGGTAAAATGCGTTTTTTCATGTCCCGTTGTTTTTATGAAGACACCCTTTTCACCAACTGAGTTTACTGTTCGATTCCCAGGCATATCAAAGTACATGGGCATCTCATCCATATTGCCAATTTGGAAAGTTCATATCCATGACACTTCCATAATTTTATGATAAATTTATGGAAGGACTGCACTTTTTCTTCAAGCTGCTTTGGTAACTTCTGCGCAATTTTTGTTCGGTGTCGTAATGTTAATGCTTTGCATTCCATAAATCTGTTGCACCACCCAGGTGAAGCAAGAAAAGATGAAATACCTGGTGTGTCCTTGAATTTACCATTCTTGAGTTGTGGAGCTCGAAAATGAATTGCATTTCTTGTTACTATAATGCCATCTTGTCGTTGCATCAAAATCCATTCATTTAGCTCTTCTTCGAGTTCTGGAAAGGATGCTACATCTCCACGACAGGCACGTTTCATTTTGGGGATTTTTTCAAGACTGTCCTTTTGTTTACGCCAAAGTCTAATATTACTCTCTGCTATACCAAATTCTCTCATAGCAACACTGTTATTATGTTCTTCTGCAAACTGCATGACACGCAATTTAAATCCTGCTTCAAAAGATGAACGTTTATGTTTCTGTTGGCTCATTTTCAGGCTAGGTTTGTTTAACGAATAATATTTAAAATGAACTGTGGTTAAACCGATATACCTAACTGTGCTCTATCATTCGGCGACGGAGAGCGCATGCGCAGATGCGATGCGTACTCGGTCGCCGAATGGGAGTGGGTCAAGTAGATTTGGTTGCATAGGCATTAGGTAGTATATATTGTGTGTGCAAGTCTAATAAGATGTTATATTTTTTAAGATCTGCATATAATGCAAGCCCCTAACTTTAGACCATAAATTTTTCGCATTACACGCGATAATATACGATAGTCAACTGTTCATCCTTCCTTGTCATTTCATTTCTCTCTCTTGTGGAAGAGTTTTCTAGAAAGTATTGCCTCCAATTGTTTGAGAGATACATCAATAGTTTTAATTTGGCCCCCACAGAACATTAATGTCATGTGTGGGCAAAATTATAAGTTTTGCAACCTGGTGTATGGGATTAAGGTACATACATATTTACTTTGTTTGATTATCTTTGCTTTAACCAGATTACTTGTCAAGCTGCATTTGCTAAACACCTGGTGTTCGCACAGTCTGATTTTTTTCTTGGTTATCTATATGGATCACAAAATCAGCTATCTATTTTTTCTTCTTTTTTATAAAGAAATTTTTAATTGTTCAAATATCTGACTCAATTTTCTCTTTGCATTTTGAATTGGTTCTTTTTTGCTGAATCCATGGATATTTTTATGACTAGGAACTAAACAATAATATGGAAAATCTCCCAGGCATGTATATTGAAACAACAGGCAACATTGCTTGTGATAGCAAAAACAAATGTCAATTTTTGTTATCACAGACAAATGTATGACTAACCAACAATTAGCAATTATATTTTAAATAAAATTAATTCCATGTAAAGTCATGTAAAGTTTATTATTGAAAGATATGCTAAGAATTATCTTCCCTTCTTAGACACACTAATAATCTAATGAAAATATTCAGGTTTCAGTCTAGTGGAAAAAAATCTGCATTTACTAGTGAGTACACTGAACTGTCCTCTTGCATCATTACCAATTACATAAGGTAGGCATCATCCACACACAAGTACAATGTGTTCACTCCAACTTTTCTACAGAGTCAGCTTCAGATGAACCAAAAAAAAATCTAATGTGATTTCTAATTGATATCGATCATCAACTAGACCTCAACTGATGTTAACAGAATATTCATACCTCAGTTCAAAGTAACATCTAAACTAATAGTACTTCTTTGCAAATAAGTTTTAAAGTCTCTACTTTTAAACCAGTTCAATAACTGTCATCCTTATTTTGTTGCTTAGGCTTCTGTGGATGAGGGCATACTACAAAGATGTTGCCAGTAATATTACCTGTTATAATCCAATTTTTTTTATATACAGGGAGAGAATGTAAAAGGTATTGTATTTTCAGAGAGGATAGAGGAAATAGGAGTATTGCTGATGATAGCCGAAAAATTACAACCAACAACATTAGAAGTTAAAGAGGATTTTGGGTCCAGGGCAGATGGTTCATTTGAAATCGTCTGGTGTGAGTTAGAGGTCAATAAGGAAAAATTATATTGTTCGATGCTGCTATAGACTAGCGAATCCACAGGCAGATGCAGATACTATGTATAGGCAGATTAACACAATGTGTATGCAGGCTGAACAATTATTATGGGAAACTTTAACTACGGAGGCATAAACTGGATTGAGGAAAGGGACCACAGCAAGATGGAAGTGGAATTTATACACTTGCTATGGGATAATTACTGAAACAACATGTTATAGAGGGGACCAGGGGTTTGAGAGAGTGTTGGATCTGGTAATAGCATCAGAAGATATATTTATAACCAAGTGGACACTGCCTCCAATTGGGGAGAGTGACCATGCATGCAGTCTTGCTCATGGAAGTTGCCAAACATGTGGAATTCTCTGTCAAGAAAGGGTTTGTGTTGGACTATAAAGTTGGTAATTATGACAGATTTAGGAGTCATCTTGGAGCAGTGTCATTACTATATTACTATTATTACGGGCAACTCCAGGGAGTCATTAGACTCATCGAGGGAGGCCCCAAATCATATTCATCACAACTATCTGACATTCATACAGTATCTATCATACCTCGCCTTAAACTCATTCACTGTCACAGCATCCACTACAGACTCAGGGAGCGCATTCCACTCATTCACTACTCTAAAAGTAAAGAACCCAGCTCTAACACCTTTACTAACCACACTTTTGCCCAGTTTCCATGGATGTCCCCTAGTCCTCCCACAACCAGCCCTGTTCTCAAAAATATCTTCTGAATTAATTTTATAGAAACCCTTCAGTAATTTGAATGTCTCAATCATATCTCCCCTCCTCCGCCTATCAACCAATTTTTGCAACCCACAAATCCTCAACCTGTTCTCATACGGTTCATTCCACAGACCTGCTATCATCTTTGTCACTCGCCTCTGGATCCTCTCCACATCCTCCCCATCAAGAAGAAACCTCGGTGACCAAATCTGAGCACAGTAGTCTAGATGGGGTCTTATCAAGGCTCGATAGAGAGGAACAATAACCTGCTTGTCTCTGCTTGTCAACGTATTCTTCAGCAACCAAGTGATTTGATGAGCTGTTTTGGTCACTTTTGCAATGTGTCCCCTAAATTTCAATTCCTTATCCACCAACACACCTAAATCTCGTGCCTCATCAATTTCCTGGAGCAGGGTTCCACCAATGCAGTAAACTGCCGCCAATCTTTTCACCCCAAAATGCATAACCTTACATTTTGCCACATTAAACTGACATCCATTCTCCTTAGCCCAGACCTCTAATCTATCCAAATCATCCTGCAAAATTTTGATGTCATCTGCATTCACTATTGCCCTACCCAACTTCGCATCATCCGCAAACAAATGAACTGTTCCTCTCAGATCATTTCCTATATCATTTATGAACAAATTAAACAGCAGTGGTCCAAGAACAGATCCTTGTGGCACACCACTAGTCACGGGCCGTCTGGTGGACTCTACTCCCGAGTAAACCACTCTCTGATATCTCTCCATCAACCACCCTCCTATCCATCTCACCAACCCTATGTCCATTCCCATATGCTGCAATTTACTGATTAGAATTCCATGTGGAATCCTGTCAAAGGCCTTGGCAAGGTCCAGTAGAATCACTGTAAACCCATTACCCTTATCCAGTTCAGCCGTCACTGTGTTATAATACGTGAGCAAGTTACTGAGGCATGACCTACCATTCACAAAACCATGTTGTCCCCCATACAATATCCCATTTTCATCTATCCAATCTTGTATTTTCCTTTTGACTATTTTCTCTAAGACCTTGACAATGATTCCTGATATGCTAATCGGTCGGTAATTTACAACAGCAGTCTTGGAACCACCTTTATGCAGTGGAACTATTTTCCCCCCTTTCCACCCGCTCGGGACTAACCCAGACCCGAGACTCAAATTAAACAAAATGGTCAAGGGTACTGACAATTCTTTAGCTGCTTCTCGTACAACACGAGCTGGTATACCATCCAATCCCACAGATGTATTGACATTGAGGTTATGCAATAGACTACTCACCTCCACTTCATTAACCACAATTCCCGTATAATCTACTGGTTTATTCGTTTCTGCAATGTCACCACCTGGATGATATACTTTTGCAAAGTGCTCACTCAGTAACTCAACTATCTCAACTGATTCGGTTACCTCCCTACCATCGGCATTCTTTAAAATCAATCTGCCATGTACATTTTTCCTTTTACTTGCTACATATCTAAAAAACTGTTTAGGATTCTCTTTAGCCTGCTTGGCCAATGTTCTTTCGTAATCCTTTTTTGCTTTTCTTACCACACTCGTCACCCTTCTGGCCTGCGCTTTATACCGTTCATGTGCCTGCCGGTCACCCTTCTCCTTAAATTCCCTCCATAGTTGTTTCTTTTTTTGCAACTCAAGCTTAATGGTGTTATTCATCCATTTAACCCCTACTTGATTTATTATTCGGACTCTAGGTATACAGTCAGCCATTGCTTCATGCAAGCACTTCTTAACTACCTCCCATGCACTATCAACTTCTAGTCCTTGCAGTTGTACATGCCATGGCACTGAACCAATCAAACTTCTAAGCTTGTCATACTTTCCTGCCCGATAATTCCACATGTACCCTGTCTTAATTGAAAATTCTACACCTTTAGCCACCTCCCAAGTTAAGACCCCATGATCACTCTCACCGATTGGTGGCAATGTGGTCATATTTGTTACAGCCAAATCCTCAGATGTAATTACTAGGTCAAGCACTCTCTGACCCCTAGTATTTTCCATTACATGCTGTCGCAGATAGTTATCCCTTAATAACCGCATAAAATCCAGTTCCTTCCTCCCGTGTGTCCTCTCCTCACTCCAATCAATGCGACCATAGTTGAAATCTCCCATAATAATCACCCTCCTTCCACCCATTTCTTCTATTTGCTTGTGCATACTGTCACCACCATCTTTTCCATCACCTGGTCTATAGCAGCACCCAATTGTATATTTAGTTCTGCTAGCCACAATCTCACACCAAATGGCCTCAAATGTGCTCTTTTCTCTATCCTGCAATTCAACTTCTATTCTCCTTGGCTTGAGAAGCTGCAAGGAAAAAATGTTTTGACCACTTGCTGTGCATTAGTACATAGCAAGTGGTCAAAGATTGTTTGAGTAGCAATTAAGTGGATGAATAGGGATATAAAGTAAGAGCTGAAAAAAAAAAAAAACATTATGGAGGGAATATAAAGAAAAGGTGATCAGCACACTCATGAGCAGTATAAAATGCAAGCAAGAAGAGTGACTAGAATGGTAAGAAAGGCCAAATCAGATCATGAAAGAAAATTAGCCAAATAGGCCTAAGTAAATTGAAGAGTTTTTTTTTTTTTTTTGTAATATAGCAAGCAAGAGTAAAGATAACTATGGTAGGATTAAGTCAGCTTTGACATAACTTCCCTTTTCACCAATATAACAATCAATGATACTATCTTATGCCTACAGAACATATTTCCACACAACATTGCGGCCCTCTTTGGCCCACGTACTCCTCTCAGGATATTTTGTGTGGTAAAATAATTTTTACCTTCAAAAAGAGGGTACAGCCATGAGCTCACCCCCCCCCCCCCCCAAATAGCTAACTTTTATATGGAAGACTTTGAGCAACGAGCTCTAGAGTTAGCGTGCCTAAAGCCCAAAATTTGGCCCAGATACATCGACAATAGTTTCGCCATTTGGTCCCATGGCTGCGAAGCACTAAATACATTCCTTAGCCACCTAAACAAACAACACAAATGCATCCAATTCACCACTGAAATGGAAAAAAATAACTCTGTTCCGCACGTCTTCCCTCAGGCTGTCTCTCCTTCTCAGTCTACCGCAAACCTACGCACACAGGCCAGTACATCCACAAAAATTCTTATCACCACCCAACACAAAAACTAGGGGTCATAAGCACCCTTAAACACAGAGCTCAAACGATTTGTTCAAATGAACAAGCTCTAAACCAGGAATACAAGATCATCAACCATACATTTATGAAAAATGGATACAGTAAAAAAATTATTCACAAGATACTCCACAGAGATACCACTAAAAACAAAAAAGATTTCAAGAACGTTATTGCCATACCTAGGGTTTCCGGGCAGAAATTCCCTCCCGCCCATTCTCGGGAATTTGTTTCATTTCCCGTTCCCGAATCCTGAGAAAATATGGTCAGGAAATCGGGAAAATTTTTAATAAATACATATTTTAATATTTTTTTTATAGATTGTCTGAAATAAAATGAACTGGTTTGCAAATAAAATTTATTTAAAATGTTCTAACGGTAATATTTTAAATAAATATTTCATATTCCAACTCAAGCATTAGTATTTAAAAAAAAAAATATATATATATATATATATATATGTATGTATATATATTAATACTCGAGTTGGACTTTTGCTTATCAATTCATTCCGGTTGGCAATAAATCACCACTGTTCTCTTCAAATGCAACTTTCTTAAGCTAGAACACTGGATACAGGTAGCCTTTTGTTATTTCTTACTCCTGTGGAGAAACGATAAGAGAGAGCATTTCTAACATGTGAGCACATTCACGTTTCTATTTTAATATTTTTTTATAGATTGTCGTCACAATGAGTAAAGAGTATAAAGAATTTTGAGAATATTTTAGAAAAGATAAAGAACGCATCAGCTCGCAGCCAGATATGCTCCAAAATTTTGCAATGCAAAGCATCATCAACTAGCAGTCTACATAGGCACCTAGTATACATTCATGGAATGAAAAGGAAAAAACTGTCTGAATTGAATAATGATGAGCCAATGACTTCATCTTCTAAGAGACAAATAACAATTTTACATTATGTCAAGGGACTGGATTTAGAAGAAACTGTAAGCAAATTAGCCTTGGATGGAATATCAAGTCAACACCATCACAAAAAGTGAGTTTATTAGGGAAAGTTTCACAAGCAAAGGAATGCAGTTGCCAAGAAGTCCATCTTCAGTTATGACACTAATATATAATTGTTATAGTAAAGTGAAACAACTGTGCATCCAGAAATTGGAAGTATTCAAATGTGATAATAAAAAACTGAGTATTTCAACAGACGAGTGGACCAGTTGCAAGAATCGCAGATACATAAATGTTCACGTATACTGCAATGAGACCTCTATGAACCTTGGTTTAATAAGGATACATGGGAACTGTCCTGCGGAAAAAGTGTTATCCTTGCTTCAGGAAAGATTAGAAAACTTTCAGTTAAAACTTGAAAGTGATGAGGTTGCAATTACAAGCAATGGTGCAGCTGTTATGGAAAAATTCTGAAAATTATCACCGACTATTCAACAGTACTGCTACAACCATGCGCTACATCTAGCTGTAGCAAAAGTATTTTATGTTAAAAAGTTGAAAGGTGAAGCATCAGTGACTTGCAGCAGTGATAGTGAATTCAATACAGATTCTGAATACGATAAAGATGATAACAGTGATTCTGAGTTAGATGGTGTGACCCGTGCTGATCAGTATGATTTGCGAGATGATCTATCTTTGGCAATTAGCAGCGCACGAAGAATTATGAAAATATTTAAATATTCTCCAGTAAAAAATTCTCTTTTGTAGCAAGAAATAACCAAGAGTGAAAAGAGGGAACAAGAAGTCACTTTGGACTGTAAAACACACTGGAGAGAACGATAGAGAGATTTTTAAAGATCGTAAATCCGATTAAGACTGTTTTACGAGAGCTGAAACTCGATCACTTATGGAAAGAAGAGTATTATGAAATATCGAGAGGCATGTTGAATTGCTTACAACCTGTAAGATTAGCAGTTGAAGCCTTAAGCAATAGAGAAGCTAATATTCTCACAAGTGAAGGAATTTTTAAGTTCCTGTTCAGTAATTTAGAAAAACAGAATTCTTCAATGAGCCAAATGCTTTTAAAGGAAATAAAATTTGAATTGGTTAAATGTAGAAATAGAGATCTTGTGTCTCTCACAAAGTACTTGAGCAACGTTAGTTGTTTATGTGAGATGGAAGAGGATGAATTTTTTGCCTTGTCAAGTAAGAATGAAATTGCACGATTGGCAAAGTCATTAATGGAAAGACTTTTTAAAGGAACATTTACAGCAGAAGAAGTTCCAATAAAAGAAATAAAGGTTGTCCAGAGAGTTTTGACATTAAATCAGAATCTGATCTGAAGAGTGAATTGACTAAAGCAATATCAATTTCGACATCAAAGCCTACACCCTATGCATGCAGACAAAATATTTGCTTCTCTAAGGAAGGAAATGAGTTTATTTGAAACAACGCAATTTGATGTTGTACGAGAATGAAATTGCACTAATGCAATTCGTGCAATTTCATTCTCTCACTCCCAACTTGAAGATGCTTTTAGATGCACTGTTAACAATTCAACATCTACAGAAAATGAAAGAAATTTTTCCACATCAAGTGTATTTATTACAAAGCGAAGCTCATGATTGTCTGATCGGGAAATTAATGCTCTATGTTTCTTAAAGTTTCATTTTAAAAATGACAAATAAAAACTATTTGAAGTATTTTTTAATTTTCAAACAAATAATATTTGCATTTGTTTTCTATTAATGTTTAATTTAATAAATAAAATATTTAAATGAGATTGGGAACGTTATTACCTAGCCAATATGATACTGTAGTGACCCCTGTTTAGTGCTCAGGGCAAGAGATGCACTAGTCATGAAATTGTGGTCGACCTCCATTTATGAAATTTTATTGACTCATTTTTTGCTTCGACCTTTTACATATAGAAGTGTCTCGAAACCTCTGAAAGACTGCGTGGGGCCACGAACCCGGTTGTCCCACCTTCTCTACGGCTTTTCTGTTTATTAACATTTACTGTTATAGCCATTATTACAGATGATCAACAAAAATTAAATAAAAAAGATTATTTCGGGAATTCTCAAGAATTCTCGGGAAACACGATTTCCCGTTCTCGATTCCCGAAGGTTCCAAAATGTCGGGAATTTGGAAACACTAGCCCTACCTTATGTTAGAGGCATTTCCGAAAAAATAGACAGAACACTACACAAATACAACATCAAAACCACCTTTAAACCCCCGACAAAATTAAGACACCTACTCAGTTCTTCCAAAGATCCTCTTCCACATCTAGCCCACCCAGGGGCTTACAAAATACACAATGCACATGTAACCTGCCACACACACATAAGGGAAACAGGGTGAACCATCCCAATTAGGAAGGACGAACACAAACGACACATTAAATATCTCCATTTTGGAAAACCGGCCTTTCTGACCACGCACTCCAAACATACCACAGAATTGATTGGAAAGGTACAAAGTCCCTACACCGCACCAAAATCTGGTTCAAGAGGAAATTTAAAGAAGCATGTGAAATGCTCAAACATAATCCAAATCTGAAAAAAAATGATGGTCTAACCATTCCAAGGATGTGAAGGACCCATTTGCGACCTTTATAGCAACTAGAACAAGCCAAAGAAAAATCTCAATAGAAGAAGACTTGGTGAAGTGTTCCCCCCCCCCCCCTTTAACATTCAATAGCAACTCGAACTGTACAAGTCCAGAAGAAAATTGTAGCAACAATTGAACTGTACAAATCCAGAAAAAAGATTAACAGCGTAGATTTAATTTACCTTTATAGAGTGCAAGAGCATGTAGCTTGGTTTCCTATACACGTATCCTTCTGATGATGACCTCAATACAGGAGTCGAAACGTCAAGTGTTATTTTATTAATAAGTAAAATAATCATTTCAACATGTGTGTGTTTTGTGTCCGTAAATTCGGAAATATGAACTATGGTAGGATGATTTTAATCCATGCTGATGGTGACAGAAGCAAAAGAAATAGCTGAGTTGATGAGTGATCACCTAAGAGGAGATTTTGTAATTGCTGATGTGACAGAAATCATTATTATTAAGTGACACTTCCAGGGAGTCCAAAGACTCATTGAGGGAGGGCACCTACTCTACAACGAACTGCAACTACAGCAATGCCATCTACTGCCCACCACCACTAGTATTTTCGCAGACAATCACAAACATCCATGCCCACGGCAGGATTCGAATCCACAGCCATTTGGCTGGAGAGTGGATATGCTAGCTACTCGGCCAACCAGGCCAGCAAATTGGTTGTTGTTTTTAATAAGTTTAATAGGGTTGCTGTTTTTAATAAGTCTCCTCCACATCCTCCTGTCTTGGCCTGTAACCACATCCAAGTTCTTCATCCTCAAGTCCTCCTCCACCAGCTCATCTCCATCTCTTCTTTGGCCACCTGTGCTTCCTGCTCACCTGCACATCCATCTGCATGACCTTTCTTCCCACACACTCGTCCTCCCCTCCTCATCACATGACCAAACCACCTCACAACCTTGCCTCTTGTATCTTTGCTCCTAAGTTCGTGACTTTCATCATTCCCTTAACATAGTCATTTCTCAGACAATCCTTTCTGGTCACACCACACATCCGCCTAAGCATTCTCATCTCTGCTACCTCCATCCTGCTGATGTTATTTTTCCTCAGGGCCACAATTTCCATAGCATACATCATAGCTGGTCACGCCACTGTCCTGTAGATTTTTCACTTCAGATTAACTGACACCCTCTTATCACACAGCACTCCAGCCATCTCTCTCTCTCTCTCTCTCCAGTTCCTCCATCCAACTTGTATCCTTTGGCTGGAGAGCAGATATGCTAACTACTTGGCCAAAATTGACGAGGCTAGGGATTTCGAGATAATGGTGGACAGAGAGTTAAAGTTCGGAGGGCATACCGTAAAAGTTGGTAAAATAACTCGAAGGATTACTTGGATGTTGAAAAATGCTAACAAGTAAAGATAAGCAAGTTATTATCCTTCTTTATAAGGCTATGATTTGGCCACATCTTGACTACTGTGCACAGTAGTCAAGTCAGGGTTACTTGGGGACCAGGAGATGGTAGAGAAGATTCAGGGTTAAGTGATGACAGGTCTGTGGAATACTCACTATGAGGATATAAGTGTGTGGGTTACAAAGTTTAGTCGATAGGCATAAAAGAGGGGACATGATAGAAACTTTTAAGATATTAAAAGGGTCTTATAAAATTGATGCAAAGGTAAGTTTCCAATATATGACAAATAGAGAACTAGAGGTCATCCATGTAAGTTGTGTAAGAGTAGGGTTAGTAGGGGGTGTGCACACTAGATTTTTTGTGTGAACAGTGTTGAATGGATTGCCAGAGTTGGGAGTATCACCAACAGTGAACGTGTTTAAGGAGTGGTATGACAGGTTTTGTGTGTATAATCGTTAGTTTGACTCTCAGGACTCCTTGAAGATACTGTAGTAATAATAATAATAATAAATTGAAAGGGCTCACTTAGTTTTAAATAACGAAGCAGCAACTTCAAACTGAAATTTGTCAGCATGTTCACTACCCATTTGTCAGTAGGAATTTCAAAAGGCAGATTTCTGCTCAAGTCTTTGTGAATACTTATCAAAGGAGCAAGTTAATGATGTAAAACAATATCCAGTGTAACGGAAACAACCAGTTCAAGATCAGAAATTGATTGCATTTTTTAGATGCTAAATATTCCTTGGTATGGAACCAACTTTGGGTAGCTAAAAGATTTCGCATTTTGTTTCACTTTCTATAATTATTTCTTATATTTCTTTTACAAAATTTTCATCCTTATATAAGTATCAGTAAAATTCTTCAATCTTTTCTGATGTTTGTCCCATTCTACAAACTTAGGAATATTTTATCTCAAAATGCTTTAAGCTGGTTATTTAATTTTTAAACAGAATTCTGGACTACCAGTGATTTGATGATTCTGATTTCATTACCATGAACAGTTTTAATGCTGATAAAGCAGCAGAGAACTGTAGAAAGTTTTTACCTGATAAGAAATTATATTCTTGTGTTCATCCTTATTTTACACAAACATGAGCAAGCAAAAAGTTTGCTCATAGCTTGTTACTTGGGTAAAATAAGAAAAACAAAACAAAAATATGATCTCTTTTCTACTATATAACTTAAGATTCCATTCACAATACATTTGATATTTTCAATGCCTCTGCCTATTTTCATTGTCTTTGTCTTGTTATTGCTGACCTTCATACCATATCTATTACAATAGTTATTCAATTTAGTCAGGGAATCTTGCAGACTTGTAGTGGATTTATTTAGAAGTATAACATCATCTGCATAAAGCAAAGAGCTGACATTAACATCTCCAATTTTGATATCATGTTTAATACCACTTTCCTTCATAATGTGATCGATAGAGATAATGAATAACAGAGGGCATAATGAACATCCTTGTCCGACACCAGATTTAACATTAAACCATCTCCCTGTACTTCTTTCAATTCTAACTGCTGACTTACAACTCAAATAAAGACTAAGTATTGCCAGGAACACTTCCTCTAGGTGTTCCTAGCAATACTTAGTCTTTGTCAGGAACACCTAGAGGTATATAATGCCCCATTGACACCATACAACTGTAGTGTTTTGAACAGCTTTTCTCTTGCCACCTTGTAATATGCCTTTTCCAGATCTACAAAATCATTTTTATAATATAGTAACAGATCTTTTTATATTCCCATGATTTCTCAATTATGTGCCGTAAAGTAAAGACCTGATCCTGACAGCCTCTATTTGGCCTGAATCCAGCTTGTTCTTCACCAAGCTTACCTTCCATAATCCTTCTCAACCGTTTCTCAAGTACCAAGAACACTCAGTAGAGAAATACTTCTGTAATTTTCGCATTCAGTTTTATTTCCCTTTTTATATATGGGTACTATGAGAACTCTAATCATCTGGAATTTGTCCCTCTGAACTATAAAGTGTAAGACTGTATAGTTTAGGATTACTTATAGTAACCTTGGATGTATAATACCCTTTACAATGCATGAATCATGCTCCCATGGGATGTTGTTTCAATAACATTCATTGTATATAAGTGTAATTCAAAATGAATTTTTCCACGACATTTTTATAATACAGTAATTTAAACTGAAATTTTCTTATGGAAAAATTTGGTCATAACTTTGGACAGTCATAAGCCAGAGAATAGTGAGAGTACCTATGACTTTGTGTCATCATAAAGAAAAAGTGTAATCACATAAACAATGCATAATGGTCAACCATGTTAAACTTTGTGTCCATGTTATTTCAATGGAACACCAGCCATGACAGATTAATATGTCATGGCTGGAAGGATTGTAATAAATAAAATTAGAAACATGCTTAACTTTAAAGTTATTGCATAGCTATTGATCAGAAATTTCCTCAGAAAATGTCACTATTCCACTCTCTCCCCATATTTAATTGTATTTTATTAATAATAAAATACAATTAATTCCAGACTATAGATTATTGATGACTCACCATTCTTCAGAGATGATTTTCCACCGGATAGGGCACCTAGAGGAAGTGTTCCTGATGGCGTTAAGCCTTTCAGCTGAAGAACACTCTCACTTTCTTCTCTGTAATAAATTATTTTTATGTCATATCTATATAGAGAAACATTTTAATAATCTTCATAAAAATGCTTATAAAGAGTTATTTAACTAATCTATAAATTGAGTTCTATTCATGTCTTACTTCAAAGTCAATTGCTTATATTTTATATTAAGTACAATACAAGAAAAAAATTTTTTAAAGAAAATCTCTGTTAAATTATAAACTTCTAACAGATTATTTTGTTTTATCACCCATTTCCCTTCCTTCCCAGTTATCTAATTTTTTAAGGAAAATGAAAACACAGTTACTAATAAATGCAAAATCAACTTTTATGGCTATTTTTGCCCATTTTTCTTTAGGAGTTCCCCTTTTGATGATGTCATTTGATTTCTACTCAATTTTTAGAGCATTATTGATATTTTAAAGACATAGATATATGAAGAATATAAGGAAGGAATAATTTTGGACATATTTTTGTAGGATGATCTTCGTTGTCTTTTTTTTGGAGCAGCATCAGGAGTATAGCGATAAACATTTATATACCACTACTGAAGTATGACAAAAAAGGAGGGTGGGGGGGCCAGAAATGTGGAGATATAAAAATGTGGAAGAATTGCAGATAAAACAAAAGGTATGCGAATTCTACAGGAAATAAGGATAGAATATGATGAATCAAGATTAGGGGTGGGAGTGATGGGGGTGTGAGCCGTTTCAACTGTGTCGTCTTTGGAAAGTGGAGGCTATGTCATGTCAGCTTAGTGTTTTTCTCTTGGCTGTATCTGCAGTGTTTCCCAATGGTCAGAATCTTGACCTAATTTTTATGTTTTTGGAGATTTCAACTCTCGGAGATTATATAGGAGCGGTGAATGTTTATGGAGTTTTTGTCACATTTTATGGCTATTGTTTCCGATAATCTAAGCATTGCTTCATTTTCCTGCATGCCTACTATTACAAATTTGTCAATTTGCATGGTATGTTTGTGTTCAAGAGCATGGGCTGCTATTTCTGTTTTCCCTGTATGTTGTTTCTCTTTTGGTTATTGCATTTCTGTTCTGGGATTGGTATACTGCAATCACAGAAGTGGTCCTGTAGTCTTGCCCATAAAGATCTGATTGTGGAATCCGAATAAATGACGTCGCATCACAGTTATGTTGGCAAAGAAATTTGCCAACATAACTGTGATGAAATCCAACTAAAAATTAGTGGTGAACACTAATTTTCAGTTGGAGTGTTTTAAAATGTATTTGCAGGCTTTGTATGTGTTCTGGATGTATGGCAGTTTAATGATTATTTTTATTGGGAAGTTTGCATTGGTTATTTGATTGTTTTGATGGGTTTTCACTGTTTGGTTGGCATAATTTATTAGCTGTATTGGGTAATTTCAGTTTCTAAACTATGTTAATTTCTTTAGCTCTCTGTTGAGATAATTATGTGTAGTCAAAAACTGTATGCATTTATAAATTGTGTTACAATGATTGATTTTTTGATAGAATAAGGATGATATGAGTTAAAGTGGAGGTAATTTCTGATATGTGTGGGTTTGTGAAATATTTTTGTGGCTATTTTGTTGTTTACTCTAATCAATGTTAGGTTTAGGAAATTTATGGATTTTTCATACTCTGTTTCTGTAGTGAATTTTAGTTCTACTGAGGACGTTAAAGAACGCTTGTAAAGTGGTAGATCATGTTGATTTTCCAATGTATAAAATATTGTCTACGTGCCAGCCATAAAAGGTGATTTGGTGGTGGTGGTGGGGAGTAGATGCGATTCCATATGTGATAGAAACAATTCAGCTCGTTATCAGCTAATATTCTGGCCCATAGGGAGTCCAAAAATAAACTTTTTTAAATTTAAAAAAGTTTGCTGAGATTATTAGTTTTATTAGGTTTACAATATTCCTGGGTGTTAATTTTGTTCATGATCCTAGGGGTGGTCTTCTGTGATTAATGTATGTACAATGTCTAACATTCAAGGGATGTCGACATTGGTGTTTAGCGACACTGCACCCAAAGAAGTGAGGACATCATCATCATGCGATAGAGTTAGGTTTGTTATTTTTTGAAATAGATCGTCTGTGTTTTTTCATCATTGATTATTTTGACTTGGTTAGTAAAGTTTGAGTAGTTTTACTAAGAATTATGATAAAGGTGATGTGGTGGTGTTTTTGTATGAGATTATTGGGCATACCAGGTAGCCGTCTTTATGGGTTTTAATTTGCCAAATATATATGGAGTACGTGTGGTGTGGGTTGTTGTATTTTACATTGTTACTTTATCTATCTTTGTTTTTTTTTTTTAAAACATGTAGTGCGTTGTTAATTTGTGTTATGAGGTTGGGGGATCACAGAAGACCATACCCTGGGATCATGAAGAAAATTAACACCTGGCAGTATCGTAAATCTGATAAAACTAATCATCTCAGCAAACCTTTTTAAATTTAACAATAACATCTATATCATTGTATTACCATTCTTTATGTTGAAGGAATTTCAGAAGAAATAGCCAAATTGCTTTATATGTCCTTTCACTCTATTAACGAGATTTCTGCTTCTTTTTTGTTTTAAATATGCAATGCAAAGGATAAACTTCTGCCTTTAGCTCACCCTAGACTATCAAATTCTGTGCCTGTGTGAGTTATCATACGTTGACCATACTGGCAGATCAGCAGCTGTTCATCATAAAGATCATCTCATTTATATTCAATTCATCATCATCATCAAATTCCTGCCATGCACCCTCAAGGGGTGTACTGGATATGATAGTACTACATGAAAAATTTACATTACTAACTTTCTATCAACAATTTTCCTCCAAATCAGTCTGTTACTTGTCAAGACTCCAACATTACCAGTGTCGTGACGGCTCCTTCTGTCGTGTTCTAAATTTATCTAATTTCAAGTCACTTTTATGAATAATACAATTAATTACGAAATGATCACCGATCCAAAAGTAGGGAAATTTATATTTATACTGCGCCACCCTATTCTTAGATTAGTCTATATAAATAGTAGGATCAGTTCTAAATTAAGTTAACAGTCATCTCATTAGGCCGAATCATCTATTATTATTTTTACTTGGGGTTCCCGCACGATTCGAATGTTTATGAACGGTGCAATAATAAGGAATTCAGGCAAACACAATATTTAGATCAACAAAATAAAACATTTAATATATGATATGGTTAACAAAATACAAGAACTCTATTTTGAAATGGAACTATACAATTAACTTAACACATCTTCTTAGGTCACTGATGCTAATTCAATGTTCTAACTTTCATATACTATTCACAGTCTCAAAAACACAAATCTTCTTATCTCAAGTTAATATAACAATTTCACATTTTATTCAGTCTTCACAAATCTTTCAGCTCAATGTTTATATTCACAGCAGGTAATAAACTACGTAAGCTATATTCCAAGTAAATATATTCCCGGACCTTGAGCATCGGAGGTATATTACAGTTAATGCTAGAATAGAGAAACTTACACAACTACTCTTACCAGACAAATTCTTCAATACATCAAATTATTGAGAGAGCACTTATGAATTAACTTAATTAACATTAGCGGAACACACATAACAAATATTCTCCATAGTTTAAACTGTATTACTGTAAGTCGCACTTCACTATTCCAAACAACAGTAATTAGGTACTAATATCTTTTCCTGTTCACTTTTCTCCAAGTAATCAATATAACCTTTTCCTAGGGCAACATAGAATTTAATCGTAATCCAGATTAACTAGAACTAATCAGAATTTTCGCATTGACTGTCCAGTTTCCTTTTATCTGATTACGGTATCAACCTTTCTTCATAACAACAGCAGTTTTCGCTTATAACATTAAACTTTATGTTTCACTACTTATAGGTTCACTTCCGAACACTATACTCATAAATCTCTGCCCTAAGGATTATATAATCTGGGTTCCGCAAAACTCTCGCCTCCTTCTTAATAATAATTCTTCTCTATATCCCCCTTATCTATGACCTTCACTCTTCTCTCTATATCTCTCTATCTGACCTTCACTCCCACCTTACATTCGAACGCCACGCTCTACTCCACTCGTGGTTGTTTACGCGTGCGTCTCCATGACAACAGACTAAGCGTAAACATTTCACCAATGTAATGTATGCTATATTACTGCTACATGAGTGATTACATAACATTAAATATTTCACAAATAAGAACAATATAATATTTAAGCTATTTCTTCAACTTTTTTGATTACGTATACAGTTAAATATAAAATAACACTTTACGTTACACCATATATATTTAGTTATACAAGATTCTATACATTTTATTATTTTATAAGTTAATAATAGGTCAGGTTTTAAATAAATATTTAATTAGTAATTCTTAATCAAGGAATAATAAACAATTTTATATAAACCATGATTAATATTTAATAAGCAATGTTAAATGTGAATGAAAAATAATAAATTACATAACATAGCTTCATTAACAATTTAACACCAGATCTTATAATTCTATCGTCTAAGGCACTTTGTACCATATAAATCCACCTATATCTTGGTCTTCCTCTGGGACGTTTTCCTGCCTACTTGGCAGAAAAACACTTGTTTTGCAAATCTTTCCTCACCCATTCTGCTTAAGTGACCATACTACCTGAGATTAGCTCTGCTAACGCATTCCTGGATGCTGACAATGTCAAGTTCTTTCCTAATATTCTCATTTTTAATATTATATTGCCATTAATGCCATCTGTTCACGCCTCTAATCTTTCTCAGGACTCTCATATCTGCGGTCTCTAGTCTTCGGTCAAGTGTTTTACTTCTGACCCAGCTCTTAGATCCATAAGTTAAAACTGGTTTGAACACTGTCTTGTATACAGCTAAATTAGTGTTCTGACTAATTTCTCTCTTATTCCATATGAATTTAATCAATTGACTTCCTACCATACCAGTACCAGCTTTGTTGATTCCGTTGTCTATTTCCATATTTAATTTCCCATCTTCACTAAAAATCATGCCTAAGTAGCTGAAATGTTTTACTTGTTCCACAGGTTCCCTGTTCACAACACAGTTGACATTTTCAACAATTCTACCTATTTTCATTGTCTTTGTATTTTTAACGATGACCTTCATACCATATCTATTACAACAGTTATTCAATTTCATCAGGGAATCTTGCAAACATGTAGCAGATTTATTTAAAAGTATAACATCATCCATATAAAGCAAAGAGCTAACATTAACATCTCCAATTCTGATATCATGTTTAATACCACTTTCCTTCATAATGTGTCTATAGATAATGAATAACAGAGGGGGAATAATGTACATCTTTGTCTCACACCAGATTTAACATTAAACCATCTTCCTGTACTTCCTTCAATTCTAACTGCTGACTTCCAACTCAAATAAAGACTAAGTATTGCTTGATATAATGCCCCATTGACACCATATAACTGTAGCAAATTGAATAGCTTCTCTCTTGGCACCTTGTCATATGCCTTTTCCAAATCAACAAAACTTAAATACAGATCTTTGTTATATTCCCATGATTTCTCCACTATTTGTCGTAAAGTGAAGATCTGATCCTGACAGCCTCTATTTGACAAGAATCCAGCTTGTTCTTCACCAAACTTTTCTTCCACAATTCTTCTCAACCGTTTCTCAAGTATACTTGCATAGATCTTACCAGGAACACTCAATAGGGATATACCTCTGTAATTCTCACATTCAGTTTTATTTCCCTTTTTATATATAGGTACTATGAGAGCTCTACTCCAATCATTGGGAATGCGTCCCTCTGTCCAGGCATTCTGAACTATGCAGTGCAGTCACTGTAAGATTTTATACCACCATACTTCAGCATTTCTGGTCGAATATCATCTACTCCTTCTGCCTTTCCATATTTCAAGCCTTTGATGGCTTTTTCTACTTCAAGTATGGATATGTATTCCTGACTGCATGCCTTGTCAGTGTTTTTTTATCACTGTGCTGTCATCGCTGCTTGTTTCATTTAGCAAATTTTCAAAGTAATTACTCCATACTTCAAGGATATCTTTTTTCTCCCATTTTCATTTCACCTTTATCATCTCTAACTCATTTTACAGCACTCTTTCCTCTATTCCTAAGCATCTTCAACAACCTCCAGAATATTTTCCTATCTTCTTGATATTTATTTTCTATGTTCTTGTCAAAGTCCTCCCATGACTTTTGTTTAACTAGTTTTACACACTGTTTAGCTTTCTTACATTTGTCTCTGTATTCTCTAAGAGCACAAGCTGACTTATTTGCCAGGAACGTTTGATATGCTTTCTTCTTTTCCTTCACGGCCTCTTTAACTTCTTGTGTGCACCATGGAGTTCTAATTTTTCTATCCTTGCAAACAACTTCACCACATGCCTCTCTAGGTGAATCAATCAGGGTTTTCTTCAAAGCTTGCCACTGAATCTCCAAGGTTTGGTTGCTGTTCACAAACTCTTTCATTTTTCCTTCAATAATCTTTGTGTATTTTAGTCTACAATTCACACGAGAGCTGCTCAACTATTATTCGCTTTAAAACTTTCTTACATGTCATTCTTTTCAATATGAAATTCAATTTTATCTTGCTCAAGACTAAATAGTGATCACTTCCAATTTCAAATTCTCTGTACGCTCTGGTGTCCTGCACCAGGGAGAAAACATCACTATCAACAATAACATAGTCAATGAGACTTTTTCTTATTCCTTGCCTCTTCTCTCCATGTGAATTTGTGCACATTTTTATGTTGGAACATGGTGTTAGTAATAACCAGTCCATGTCCTGAGCAGAAATCCAACAGGCATTTGCCATTATTATTAGCTTTGCTCCTTTCTCCAAATTTTCCCAAAACATTTTTGTATGTCTGACAACCAGTTCCTACTCTGTTATTTAGATCCCCAACAAGGACCAACCTTTCCTTTTTCATTGTGTCAGTAGCTTTCTCTAGAGCCTGAAAAAATTCCTCCACTTCTACCTTAGTAGAACCTTCTGTGGGACCATAGGCTCAAATAAGTCTCATTGTCCAGTTCCCCATTCTGATATTTGCCCAAATCACTCTACTTGACACTGACTGCCATTCAAGAAGATGAGCTTTGTATTTTGTGTTGAATACTATGGCTACTCCTTCTTTTCCTTGATTGTCATTGCCTGAATATAACATTTTGTATTTATTGCTCAGAAAGATCTCACCAGTTTTTGTCTTTTTTGTTTCAGTCACCCCTATTATGTCGATCTGGTACTTATCTAATTCCTCAGCTAGCTCCATTTCTTTGCCATTCAGGCTTCTTACGTTGATAGTACCGATCTTTAACTCTGGTGATGTTGAGTTGGGGTGTGTTTTCGGATTTGTTCCAGTAGCTGACTTTTCGCTGTTTGCCCTGGTTTCCTGGCAAAAACAATGGGAGCCTTGTTTAACCAGGCGACGCCCCAGCCGGCATGAAATTTTGTCATGTTGTACCATCATTTTTTATTTTGGTTTAACCAATAGGAATACAATTTGGTCGGCTAAATCCCAAATTTCCAGCCCATTGTCGTTAGTTCAGTATCCAGGTAGATACCCAACAGGGTACACCACGAGAAGGTGAGGATTGGACATTGAGTCAGAAGTCATGGTCGGTTCTCCGCATTCCTTTAAAGGCTATGTGGAGGTCTCCTCTCAGTTATACAGCTTTGACCCTTAAGCACCCCTTATATTCAATTTTATTCTAATAATATTCAGAGTATTCTAATAATAAGGTGTGACACCTTTTGGCAACTCATATATGAAAATATGACTTTTACATTACTTCTACCTTGGTATCACCTTTGGGTCTGGCTCCCACTGATGAGACCTCAATAAAGGTCGAAACTGGTCTGGGTACCCTTACCATAATGCATTATACATACCTGTGAGGATATGTGTTTTGTATTATGGGATACTAAGGCAAGTGATGTGAAGTCATAAGCTTCTATATACGAGTTGCCATAGTCCTGAAAATAGTTCAGGTGCAAACTTGTTTGCTTGCACTTGAATAAAGGATTAAGCAAAATATATAATTTCTTGGTATCTTTAATTTATTGTGGAATATTTATATACAGAAATGCTGTGAAACCTTGCTTCACTGTCCAAACCTGATTAGAAATGATGGTCTGAAGTTAAATCTCCTACACATTTCACAGTGAAAAGTTTTTGTTTTAATTTTTTAGATCTCTTGTTGAGTTATATGTATAATAAATTAAAGATGCCAAGAAATTATATTCTTAGCACCTTGTATTCTTTATCTAAATTAAATTTAGTTTAATCCTTTATCCAAGTGTGAGCAAACAAAGTTTGCGCCTGAAAGTATCTTCAGGACTGAGGTAAGGTGGTAGAATACCGGGCAACTCGTTGCAAAGGTGGAGCAAGCTAACATTACTCCTATCTCGGTATCTCCCATAATGCAAAACACATCTCCTTGCGAATATGTATAATGTTATGCATTAAGGGAAGGGCCACTACCCAGACTAGTTAATTAATCCAGAGTAATTTAATAAAAAGGTGGCACCCTGTTTGGCAACTCCTATAGGTAGAGATGACCTTCCTAATGCTTCTGCCTGGTATCTCCACTTGGGCCAGGCTCCCACTGAAGAGACCCCAATAAAGGTCGAAACTAGTTTGGGGTAGTGGCCCTTCCCTTAATGCATAACATTATACATATCCGCAAGGAGATGTGTTTTGCATTATGGGAGATACCGAGATAGGAATAATGTTAGCTTGCTCCACCTTTGCAACGAGTTTCCCGGTGTTGTACCACCTTACCCCAGTCCTGAAGATACTTTCAGGCACAAATTTTGTTTGCTCACACTTGGATAAAGGGTTAAACTAAATTTTTTATAGTCTAACCAAGTGAAAAATAAACTTTCAACATCTTTATCTAAATGTAAGCTAAGTTTGCATATGAAGTAACTTCATGACAGGGCAACTCATATATAGAAGCTAATGACTTCACATTAATTGCCTTAGTATCCCATAATGCAATGCACAATGTCTACCTCTAATCCAGAGTATTTTAATAGTAAAGTGTGACATCTTTTGGTTACATGTATATGGAAATACGACATGTACCGTTTCCTCGGTATCACATCTGGGTCTGGTTCCCACTGACGAGACCTCAACAGAATCACTTCTGCGTTCTAGCTCCCACTGATGACATTTATTAATGCATGTCACTGGGTTTGCTTACTTCCTGGGAAGTAGAGAGGTTCTACTTGGAGGCAGGTTTCTGTCTGTCAATGGGTAAAACTACTGCTGTGGATCAGAAGTAATGAGTTTAGCAGTGATTCTTGAGGGTTACTTAGTGAGATTTAGAGTGATCTTATAGATCACTCAGAGTTTTTGGAGAGGTATCCATGCACTTAAACACACCTCAATAAAGGTTGAAACCAGTCTGAGTAGTGGCCCTTACCATAATGCATAGCATTATACATGTTTGAAGGATATGTATTGCATTATGAGATACTAAGGCAATTGATGCGAAGTCATTAGCCTCTATATACAAGGTGCCCTGCCATTAAGTTATTTCATGTGCAAACTTTGTTTGCTTGGATAAAGGATGAAACCAAGAATATAATTTCTTGGCATCTTTAATTTATAATATAACCAAGCGGAAAAACTTTCAACAAATAAATATATGCAGTTAGGATTAGGACCTCAGTATATTTTAGACTATGCCATGTATCATGTAGAAACAGCCCATGCATTTTCATTGTCTTCCTTGTAATCCCTCATACTTGTTTAAATGAAAGGTCATACCGAAGATGCTCTAGGCAAAGCAAAAATGTTACGTTAAAAAAGTTTCCGGTAAGTCATTCCATGGTAGAAAGTTTTTTCACCTGATTACAAAGTAAATTATAATTGCTAATAAATTATATTCTTGTTTAATTTTTTTACACAAGTGTAAGCATGAAGTATATTTATAACTAAGCTACTTGTGTATAATTTAATCTCGTTTAATCCATTACAAAAGTGTAAGCAAACAAAATTTGCATATGAAATATCTTCATGACTAGGCTACTTGTATATAGGCTGCTGACCACATCAACTGCTTTAGCATGTGTACACTGATATGCAACAGATAAACAACTTGTGTTTAGATGCTTTTGACTTCACATGAATTGCCTCAGTATCCCATAGATATGTATCACATTGCTATGAGTTATGAGAAAGGGCCACACTACTCAGACTGGTTTCAATTTACAGTCTTGCCATCAATACTGTTAAAACTTCTGCACATTCCAGCATTGTCCACAGAATTGTGTAAGCCAGGTTCTGTTAGTGGTGATGTGCACAGTCAACATTCGCATGTTTATCAGTAGAGAGAGAGTTGTCTAGCCATACAGGTTAACATGCAGCAGGGAGATTATGAGAACAGTATAGCTGTAATAACAATTTACAAGGTTGAAATGCAGCCACCTGTTATTTTCAACAAGCTCAAAACGCTCTGGATCAGTAGGATGTTTGTGCATTGTACAATTAATCTTTATAATGATACAGAGGACATATCTGACCATCAAAGAACAGGTCAACCACACTGAGTTGGGATGCAACAGATTGTGAGAGCTGCGAAATAGACTATTCATTATGGTCAACTATGAAATATATCACCATTAGTAAGGGACTTGCCAAGCATGTACAAAGCTCCATAAAAGTGGTTAAGCTAAAGGAGGCCATCTGAAAAGAAGTTAAAGTTATTTCTAAACACATGTGGAAAAAAGAGAGATGCATGGGCAGAAATTATCTGTAAGAAGAGAATGAAACATTCTATGGCCAGGATGTGGAAAGTTTTTCTGTTTGGTTATAAATTAAAAATGCCAAGAAATTAAATTCCTGTTTAACTCTTTAATCCAAGTGTAACTTTGTTTTCTTATACTTAAAAGAAGGATTAAATAGGCATATAATTTCTTAACATTTTTATTTTCTTTTAATTGATAATCAAGTGAAAAAAACTTTCTGGAACTAACTCTAATCCAGAGTATTTTAATAATAAGGTGTTACATCTTTTCACTACTTGTATATGGGAAATATATGATTTCTGTATTACTACAACTACGTATCTCTTTTGGATCTGTATCCCACTGATGATACCTCAATAAAGGTCAAAACTGATCTAGGTAGTGGCTCTTTTCATATGCATAGTATTATACTCATCCAAAGGGATTGGTGCTTTGCATTATGAGATGTCAATGAATGCAAAGTCATTAGCTGCCATACAAGTAGCATGGTTGTGAAGGGCAAAAAAGGTAAAACTAACAATAATGGTAAGTATTTGCTGGACTTCTGCTCAGGACACTGACTAGTCATTACTAACACTACGTTTCAACATAAAGATGTGCACAAGTTCATGTGCATAGAAGAAACAAGAAAAGGCTCAATGACTATGCCATTCATGCTGGTTCAGGATATGAAAGCGTACAGAGGATTTAAAATTGGAAATGACCATTACTTAGTGCTGAGCAGGATAAACTGGATATCACATTGAAAAGAACATCATGTAAGAAACTTTTTTTAAAAAAAATCAGATAATGCCTTTTTTATACCCATATGGGGAGTAGGCAAGGCTGTTTTAGTACTATCTAACTTTTGGATACTGAGGGGACCGTTCAATTTCCACCAGTAGCCAATCAGAGATAGCTGGCCCAAGACTATTGCTAATTATACATGGTATCCAGTGTAAGAAACTTTTTTTAAAAAATAATTAAATTTGAGCAGCGCTTTTACAGGTAAACTGTAGACTCGACTATACAAACATTATTGAATTAAAAATGAAACAGATTGAAAACAAGAACCAAACCTTGGAGTCTCAGTGGCAAACTGAAGAAAACATTGATTGATTCAGCTGGGGAGATATGTGGTGAAGTTCTCTGTAAGGATAGAAAAATAAGAACCCCCATGGTGAACACAAGAGGTTAAGGAAGCAGTCCTGGAAAAGAACAAAGCATACCAAAAGTTTCTAGCAAATAAGTTGGCAGGTGCCCTAAAACAATACAGAGAAAAATGTTACACAGAGCTAAGCTATGTGTAAAAGGAGCTAAACAAAAATCATGGGAAGATTTCAGTAAGAATATAGAAGCTAAATATCAGGAAGGTGGCAAAATGTTTTGAAGGCTAATGAAAAAGCTTAGAAATAGAGGAATAAAAGGAATCAATGATAAAGGTGACATGAAAACTGAGGATAAGGATATCCTAGCTGTTTGGAGTAATTACTTTGAAAGACTGTTAAATGAAAAAGCAGTAACAGAATCATGCTAGAAAATTTTAAAGAGAAATGCAAAGAGAAGTACATATTAATACTTGAGGTGGAAAAGCCACCAAAAACCTTGAAAAGTTCAAATATGGAAGTACACTGGTGTCCAAAAGCTAAGGACGAACTACATTTTTACCTGTATATGAAAAAATGTTCGTGACTATAGTCAAATGTCAACAAATTTATTGCCAACATGCTAATAAATTATATTACACAAAAAATGTGTTATGAATTGCATACAAATTAAATTGCAATGCATTTCTGGCAAAAGTTACAAATTTTCTAAGGATGTAGTTTAAGGAATTAATTTACATTGCTTACAGAAAGCTATGTGGAGAGACATTTCAGTATGCAATATTTGTCTATTCCGAATTCTGATGCAGCTCTCGAGGCAAACTGGTCCACTCCTCCTTCAGAGCAAGGATAAGGCCTTTTTTTTTTTTCTGGAGGGAAATTTCAAGCAGCAAGACTATGGGGTTGAAAACTGAGCAGCGTGCTGGCCACTCAATTCACATAATATCCTCAGTTTCCAGAAGTATTTCCACTGCTCGTGTACGATGTGATGTGGCATTATCGTTCATAAAAATGAATTGTTTGTCTAAAGCACCATGGAACAATCGAACATGACGTCAAAAAAGAACTTCATTGCAATATCATTCACTAGTATTAGTCCCTCTTCCCCAGCACTTGTATGTTGGTGCGTCAATTAAGCATAATGCTTCTCCACACCATGACCCCAGCACCATATCTATCCCCTTTCAAGAACATTCCCACGATGGTAAGCAATATTACCACTTTCATGCAAGATCAAGTGTCACCTACGTGTAGAATTATTATTATTATCTGAGACCTCCAGGGAGTCAAGGACTCATTGAGGGAGGCTATAAATCACCCAAACCAGCTGTCACACCTTCCCTTAAATTCATTCACACTAGATGCACTCACTACCCCTTAAAGGCAAACTATTCCTTTCTTGACTGCAAATAAATTTAACTTCCATGGATGTCCCATGTGTTCTCTCCCCATCTTCCATTATAATGAAAAATTTCATCAGATGATATCTTACAACACCCATTCAAACATTTATAGACCTGTCATATCACCCCTCTTTCTCCTGTTAACCAGAGTCTGCAATCCATATACTTGCAATCTGTCCTCATAATCTAAATCACATAATCTGGATATAATCTTTGTAACTCTTCTTTGCACCCTTTCCACATCTTCTTTATCCCTTGGAACCTGGGAGACCAAATCTGCACACAATAATCCAGGTGTGGTCTTATCAAGGCCTTATAAAGAGGCAAAATGACTTCCTTATCCTTACATGTCAAGGTGCGCTTCAACATCGCAATTATCCTCTGAGTTATATTTGCAACTTTTGGTGTGTGGCCTTTGAACTTCAAATTCCTATCCACAATACCCAAGATCACTTGCCTCCTCAGTTTCTTATAGCATAATCCTGCTAATATAATATGCTGCTAGAACTCTAATCATGCTAAAGTGCATAACTTTACACTTACTAGCATTAAACTAGCAACCATTTTCGTTTGCCCAAGTTTCCAGCTTATTCAAATCATTTTGTAATTGTTGAATATCAGTAGCATCCCTGATTGCCCTGCCTATCTTCATATCATCGGCAAACAACTGCATATCTGATGTTAGATCCTTCCTGATGTCATTAATGTACAGATTGAACAATAATGGCCCAAGGGTCGAACCCTGAGGTACACCACTGGTCACCTTAAATCTGGCATATTCAAACCCACTGCATACCACTTTTGATAGCTGTCTGTCAACCATTCCCTGATCAAGTCAATAGATTATATTCCAATCCCGTATTCTCCAGTTTACGCAACAACTTGTCGTGTGGTATCCTATCAAATGCCTTAGAAAAGCCCAACATTATCATAGTGTATCCATTCCCTTTATCCAACTCGGCCATAACATTGTTATAAAATATAAGCAAATTACTAAAGCATGACCTTCCTTTAGTAAACTCATGCTGCTCCTTGCAGAGTATAGCATGTTTGTCTACCTATTTCTGTATGAGAGTTCTTACCAACTTCTCTAAAATCTTCACTACACACCAAAGATACTGATGGATTGGTAGTTAGACATATCAGTTTTTGCACCAACACTGTGCAATGGAACTATCATACATTCCTTCCATTCCTATGGTATCATTCCTGAGCTGAGACTCAAGTTATACAAACATGTGAAAGGACTAGCCAATTCAGCTGAACATTCCTTTAGCAAACGAGCTGATATTCCATTTGTCCTTACAGACAAATTCTTATCCAGGTTATGCAAGAGCTCTTCAACCTTATTTTCATGAACCTCTAACTCTTCATCCAACACTGTGCACCATATTACATACACCTGGTTGATATATCTTAGCAAAGTGAGCACTCATTAACTAAACAAGCTCATTAGCTTCCGATACTCGAGTACCATCTGCATTCAATAAAGTTATTCTTTCACATTCATTCTTTCTTTTGCCTGCAGCATAATGATAAAATTCTTTGGATTGCCTTTAGCTTGCATATCCAATTTCTTTTTTTATACTCTGATTTAGCTTTTTGCACAATACCCGTTACTTTTCTGGCCTGAGCTTTATATATTTCATAACTCCTCTCACTGTTATCCTCACGATATTCTCTCCACATCATTTTCTTCTTGTGGATCTCTTGCTTAATAAAGTTGCACACCCATTTCACTCCCAACCTATTTATTCTTCGAACACCAGGGATTCAGATATTTCTGCACTTTTTCAAAGATTCCCATGCAGTGCTGACATATTTCCCATTCAGTAACTGATACCATGGGACCAATGATAGTATTCTCCTAAGTTGATCATAATTTCCAGCTTTGAAGTTCAGCATGTAACCTGTTTTAATCAGAGCATCAATACAATTGGATATTTCCCAAGAAAGCACAGCATGATCACTGTCACCAATTAGTGGTAAAACAGCCATATTCTTGACAGATAGCCCTTCTGACGCTATGAGCAAATCCAACACTCTTTGACCTCGAGTTCCTTCTTTCACACGCTGCTTGAGAAAGTTGTCTTGCAGCAATTCAATAAATTCCTCTTCTTTCTTCTCATGAGATTTCTCTTTTACCCAATTAATGTTTGACAATTAAAGTCACCCATAACGATCATTCGTTTGGTACACAAGGCTAAGTTGGTGATGCATTTCTTCATCCCCCTGCAACTGAGCCGCCAGGTCTAAACAACACCCCACTACATATTTCATTCTGTTAATCTCCACTTTACACCAGACAGACTCCAACTCGCTGCTACCTGGGACATTGTTACTATCATGGTTTTCTTGTGTTTCTACCCTAACTGGACTTGAGTCATCTGATAACATTAGTACTACTCCTCCTCCTTTCCTATCTCTTCTATCATTCCTAAAAATAATATACCCATTACACTCAATCCCACTTACCATATCTGATTCTAATATCCAGGTTTCACTAATGCCAACAATTTTAGCCTACATCATATTCAATAAAGCAACAAACTCAACTCCTTTTTCTAATGCTCCTGGCATTTGTGTATAGACATAATAAATTAGCACCTAGCATATTCTTATAAATAGATATGCAATCTATTTGGCCTTGTAATATTTTCTCTTTTCCCTACCCAGACATACTTAAAAGGTCTGAACCCAAAGCATATTTTTCCACCCCCTACGTCACATACATAGCCATGTTTGAAAGCATTCATATCTTTATCATGTTTTCATACCATAACTGAACTTTTACACACATTTTTCCCATGCCCTTGATGATCTACTTTCCCTGACTCTCTGAATTGGAGATAAGACTAAAATGACTCGTCTGTAAAGAGTACATTATTAGCCCTTTGGCATCTTGTCCAATTTTTATGAATATAACATCACTGAAAACATCTCTACAATGAGCTGTGGATAAAGGGACACAGACTACAGGCCTACTTGTCACAGACATCTTGCCATAGTTTGTCAAGATATCTGCATACCTGTGCTTGAATGGAGCTGACTTGCAAGATGACCTGCTGTGGTACATTGATTACATTTTGCTATTATAATGAAAAATCAGTCTTCATGCTCCAGGGTAAAGCGAAGGCAACCACTTAGCAAACATCTGGAATACATTCCATTGGTTTAAAATGCTGCCCAGAGCCTGGATATAATGCTATGTGAGATTCCAAGCTCTCTGGCAATACCAGTAATCCTGCAGCATTCTTCAACCTTTCCAGTAATTCTTCCCTGCATGAAATCATCAAGATGATGTCTTTGAGACATTACGAGATCCAAGTTTGCAACTTTATTTCTTCAGGAAAAGAGTTTCCTTCAAACACAATTCGCTTAGCACAGCCTTTTGCCTTTTATCCTGTTGATTGTTAGCATGCGACCCCTTTGTGCACAATTTGAACATTTGAAGGTGTACTCATTTTCTACTCAAAATCATCACAAGTTGATTTGTCTGAATTCTTCTTTCTTTCTTCTTTCACAACGCTTAATTCCAGCTTCCAAGTTGATTCGTCTGAATACGAGGCTGTAATCTTCAGAAATAGTCCTTAGGTTTTGGACACCAGTATATAAAAGTTTTGCAGAGGGCCTGGTCAGAAGGCTGAATTCCTGATGAATGGAGTAGAGCTCTCATAGTACCCATCTATAAAAAAGGATATAAACCTGAATGTGAGAATTACAGAGGAATTTCTCTACTAAGTGTTCAAGGTAAGAGTTACGCAAGCATAACAGAAAAGAAATTGAGAAAGATTGTTGAAGAGAAATTTGGAGAAGAACAAACTAGTTCAGGCCAAATAGAGGTTGTCAAGATCAGATTTTCACTTTACGACAAATAGTTGAGAAATTATTGGAATAGTTTTGTAGATCTGGAAAAGGCATATGCCAAGGTGCCTAGAGGAAAGCTTTCCAAAACATTACAATTATACAGGGTAAATGGAACGTTACAGAGCAATGTCAAGTCTATATTTAAGTTGTCAGTCAGCAGTTAGAATTGAAGAAAACACAGAAAGGTGGTTTGACGTAAAATTAGGGGTAAGACAAGGATGTACAACATCTCCACTCTCATTCATCATCTATATGGATCACATTATGAAAGAAAGTGGCAGTCTGATATTAGAATTGGAGATGTCACCTTAGCTCTTTGCAGATGATCAGATGATGTACTAGACAAGAACACAGAAAACTTTAGCTGCATTCTGAATGGAAATCCTATAGAACAAGTAAAATATTTTAGCTAATTAGGCACAGTTTTTAGTGAAGATGGCAAGTTAATCTGGAAACATAAAAGGATAAGCAAAGCTGGTACAGTTAGTAGTCAGCTGAATAAATTTATATGGAATAAGAAAGAAATTAGCCAAAGAAACAGCTGGCAGTATACAAGACAGTGTTCAAACCAGTTTTAAGTTATTGATTTGCGAGATGGATTAGAAATAAAGCACTTGATCAAAGACTAGAGACCACAGATATAAGGCTTCAGAGAAAAATTAGGGGAATCAACAGATGGCAACAATGGCAGAATCATATTAAAAATGAAGATATTAGAAAGGAACTTGAAATTGTTAGCAGTGAAGAAAGTGTAAGCAGACTTAATCTGAGGTGGTATGGCCACTTAAAAAGAATGAATGAATGAGGAAAAATTGGAAGAAACAAATCTTGGCCTTATGTACGATGATGCATGAAGAGGATTAGTAATAGTTAACCCAGACAACGTAAAGAGTTGTAAGCAATTTAAATAGGCTGACAGTACGGACAAAAGATTACAAGCTGTATCACACTGATGGAATTTACTATAGGAAAGTGATGAAGGTGAGGGATTTAGGAATGTTGGTGGATAGGGAGTTCAAGTTTAGAAGGCATACTGCAAAAGTGGGGAAAGTATCACAGACGATTACTCAGTTATTGAAAAACATACAGATATGCAGAGATCAGTTATCATTCCTCTTTATCAGGATCTGATACTACACCTCCAAATTAAAGAATTAAAATAATCAAAGAAAATGTGTAGAATGATTTGCAATTCCAATTTATTGTACAAAATAATTATTACCAAATATGAATTAGCATCATCTAAATCTATGTACTTTGTAGTAATCTACAAAGTACATAGACTTGACTATGAAACTAGACAAGAACACAGAAAACTTTAGCTGCATTCTGAATGGAAATCCTATAGAACAAGTAAAATATTTTAGCTATCACATATGTATAACTATGTAAACATATAAAAATGTAATATAAATTATAAGAAAATTGTTATTTGACAATATTCATAAAATTAGAATAATTTTTAACATAGTTCAAAATATTAGAATAACGCGAAAATAAATGCACAAAAATTACAGTCAAAGGGAAACATGTTAATAGTACTTTGTTGCATCCCCCCTTTAGCTTTTATGACCGTATGTAATGACTGGGAATATTATTTACATGGTCTGCAGACTAGAAACAAGTTCATTTTTGCCTCTTGGGGCAACTTCTTGAAGACATTTCTTCATAATTCCCCACAAATTCTCAATGGTATTTAAATCTGGTGAGTTTGCTGGCAAAGGAATTATACTGATTTGCCTTTCTTTGAGTCATCTAGTAGTGGTCTTAGACGTATGACAAGAAAGAATCTGAATCTTGCTGAAAAAAGGAAATCACCATCACATAAATCTTCAGATGCTGGTAACATAAAGTGCTCAAGAATTTCTTGGTACACTTTGCTGACTCTTTCGTACACAATACACAGCCTACCTTGATTCTCTACAGTCATACAAGCCCATACCATGACAGGGGTTGCATATTTCACCGAACATTTCATGCATTCTTTATCAAATGCTTCTTGCTTAAGACACCAAACGTGTATTCCTTGATGACCATGGGAAACACACAAAACATACTTTCATCACTAAATGTACCATTTCCAGTCCTTGCTTACTCCATTGCACTCTAGATGCCTTTTGCTTGGAAGTCATAAGCGGCTTTGTCTTAGGCACTGTGATTTAAAACCCAATTTGTGAAGTTGTCTCACCATCATATATTTAGACATATTCACACCCAGTTCTTTCCATCTCCTGTGAAAATGGCTTACACTTCAGAAACTATTTTCTTCAGGATATTCTTCAATCTCTTCTCATCTCTTGATGTATTCCCTTTCTACTGCTACTGTAATGATTATTATTTTGAAAACTCTGGTTATCAGAATACCATCTCAATACTTTACTCATGCATGTTTGAGAACATTACAATTCCTTAGCCATAAACTGTTCAGTTTGGCCTTCTTTGTGTAGAGACACCATGTGAAACTTCTTAGCTTCCAATATGTCACTCATTCAACCCATGTTTAGCAAATAATTAACTGAACTCCACATGCAAACGATTCCACACACATGAGTCAGTCCCACAACTACTGAAATATATGCTATTTCTATGCTCTTCTCAAAACCAATTGAAAAAATTTGGAATACTCTAATATTTTGAACTATGTTAAAAATGATTCTAATTTTGTGAATGTTTTCCAATAACAGCTTTCTTATTATTTATATTACATTTTTATGTGTTTACATGGTTATATAATCTACAAAGTATGCAGATTTAGATTATGCTAATTCATATTTGGTAATAATTATTTTCTATGCATAAATTAGAAATGCAAATTATTCCAAGGATGGAGAGTTTGTTGGTTGCAGAAATTAGTTGAAATATGACTACAAAATATTATTTTATAGGATTAATAAAGAGGAAATACTTCACAGCATTTGGCTAGAGGAAAACACACCAGAGTAAAACTGAAATATAGGTGGGTTTGATGCAGTTATGGTGCTTTAAATGTAAAGGCTGAATCAAATCAAATCTGACAAATAGACCAATTTGGAAAAGAGTCATTGATTGGAAACTACTCATGAAATCTGAGTAAGAGTGTGGTTTCTAAAAGTCTCAGGACTAGATTTATCACTTGGATAGCAGTGAACAAGTGGGATGGGTTAGCATAAGTGCTTTGCCAAGGATTAGAAGTGACAGGTATTGTGTTTAGACCTCCTAGACCTCCCATAATGCACGAGAAGATTCCCATGAAATAATAATAACTTCATTTGATAATATGTTTGTAGTTCTACTTGATGGTAAATGCTTAAAAATGCTTATCACTTGCAGAAAACAATGGAGTCTTCTTAAGTAGTAATGCTCTCAAATCAGAATAATTTCTCAGTATACTGAATTATCATGAAAGAGGATGTTTAGTTTCAGTTGATGCAATCAATCAGGTGAAATACTAATAATAAATATAATGCAACTATACAACTAACAAAACTTAAAAATTACTATTTTCTGAGTTATAACCTAGAATACAAGTACTTCATACCTCAATACAGAAAATACTCTTGCCATTTTACCAATTGCTCTAATTTTATTGCGAATTACTTCTTTTCTGACATTGGCTGGTTCAACTGAAACAAATCAAAATAAAGTTTAAACAAGGCAAATAACTAATCTTTAAATAAAGTAGTGTAAGAGAGAATGTTCATAAAAATATATACTATCTAGAACAGTGGTTCTTGAACTTTTTCAGTCTGTGGCACACTTAGTGATCAAAATTACTGTCACAACACGCCTGTGTTTTTAATGCTACTTAGTAACTATTTATTTAACTAGCTCTTAGGCCAACATTATGCCTCATGCCACACAACCATAACCAATCATGTTAACCCAAACAGCTCACAGTACTTGATAATGTAATCATTGTTGTATTACTGGTGGTTGACTGGTGCACTTTAGTTTAGCATTTACAGCAAAATAAATCAATGTTACATAAACATTAGTTTAGCAAAAGTTTTTATACAAATTATATACAAATATAATTGTATATTCGTATAAAATCAGAAGTTGAAAAACTTTTGAATCTATACTGTTCTTCCACTCTTATATTTTTTAAATCTAGTTTTGAAATCTTATTATTCTAAGTAATAATTTCAAGACACTGCTCATTAAGCTAACTATTCAGTAATAAGCATATCTTAGTGAATTTGGCTTGTCTTATGCAAGATACCATAATCATATAGTAAATTAATTTTCTAAATTCACTTAGATCTTTACCTTTCTTTCTTTTTTAAATTAACTCCATAAATTCATTGGGTCATCCATTCTTTTTTTTTTCCCATGTTCTCTAAAGGTAAAAAGGTCTGATATTTTGAGGCATTCTTCTTTTCAGCCATTTTCAGTCCACTGTTAGATGAAGGCCTCCTCCAGTTTTTCCCATCTTCTCTGTTCTTGGCTATGATTGACCAATTTTTTCCAACAAATTTTGACAGCTCATCATCCCATTTTCAGGGCGTCCTCGGTCTTGTTTCCCTTCTTTTGGAATTCACTTTGTTAATATGGTGGTCCATCGCTCGTCTTCTCTTCGGGGTAGATGTCCAGCCCATTTCCATTTTAGTCGCTTGTGATAAAGAATGATGTCTGCAATACATGTCTGGCTTCTTATCCAGGTGTTTCGTTTCTTATCTTTTAATGTGATGCCTAGCATCAGCTTTTCCATTTTTTTTTTGAGTTGTTGCTAGTTTATTTGTCAGTGTTTTTGTCAGAGACCAAGTTTCAATGACCTAAATATGTGTATGAAGAGACTCTTTCTAAGAAATAGTTTTCTATTGTTACATCCTGAATGAAGAACTTCAAAAAAGAAACAGTTCATTCAGGATTTAACAAGTCAGAAAAATCAGCTGAGAGAAAAAACTTGTACTCGAGCAGAAGAAATAAAGTATACTAACTGTAAATAGAAATAGAATTACCTCATTTTAATACAATTGTAAGACCATGTAAAGAACTTTGTGTATAAATTGGTATTATACGAATGCATCACATATACAATGAATGGGTAAATTAGATGTAAACAACAGTCCAAAGGTCACAGGCGGATGTGAGGTATTGGCAATCTTGGAAAGCAACGCACATTCGTTTCCCAGAAGATGCTGCTAGAAATCTCGTGATGCGCCAAAATTCCTGTGGACGAAGAAAGTAGCGGGCGGGAAAAGATCACAGAAAGTAAGAGGGCACTATCACAGCTAGTAACAGGGTGCTAAAAAGGGGGAAAGTGAAGGGAGAATAAAAAGGGTTTGCACCCCTTTCTCAAGGCTTTTTTTCGCCTATTTGCTGGATGACGATTCGACTTCTCCTGTGGACCGGAAGTTCCTGATGGTGTTTCTTGGCGATAGTATGATATCGGGCGGTGCGCCTTTCCCTTTGATGTCTGAATTTCTGCTGGTACTAAAGCGTGAGATGTTGGCATATGCTGTCTTTGCTCCTTCGCTGAAAGTTCCGACGGAATAATATCGCGGATGTATCCTATGAACCGGCAGTAGAAACGAGGATGGCCCGAAACAGATCGAGAATAGACAAGGGAAAAATGCCAGGTGCAGAGCATAGCTTAATTTGATGACCATAGTGACCCGCCACATGGACGCAGGCTTATGGAAGAATCAAAGGATAATTCACAAAAAGAAGGAGAGTTCAGACGGACCTGGAGATCCTGCCCCAAGAAATGGTAGAGTACAGATTTTGTTGTATAATTACCCAGTTAGTAAAAGGGAAAGATCATTGTAGTGTGTAATAATCGAGTATGGACAGTATTTAAGAAGTTTAAGTGATTATTTAGCAGTGGCTAATGTCCATAAGACAAATTGTCTGGAATGATCATAGATGATTATGACTAGTTTAATGTGCAAGATTAACATAGTGGGTAGAATATTGATTAGAAGTGTATAATGTGTATATTATGTGTGTTTAATCTCTAACTCAAAAGAAGGATTTATTGTTCATGCATTAGAGTATTAATCAGTTTGATACAGTTTGATTTAGCATGTCATTGGATTAATTGAAAATGAGATTGGTCCAAGTGTATGTGTCTTCGGATTCCAATAAATATGTTTTTTTCTTCTATACTTGAGTTTTGCCTGTGATATGAATCAAAACTACCACTCATTAATCTGAACCACAGCGGGGGAATTGAAAGAAAGGTATGACATGTTGTTATAAAGGTTACGACTGCAAACCAGAATTTACTTAGCCACAGTAAAGCATTTAATTTATGAGTTTAAGCACTAAATTTATTCACCTATGTGCACCAAACGTCTGGAAAAGTCTCCCTGAATAAGAGTCCCCTCTATTCTAAGATATTGGCTGGCACAGCTTTAAAAAATAAATTTGTCAATATCTGAAGAGGAGACTGCCCAAGAAAGAAATTAGAGGATTAGTTTCTTTTAGCAAGGAATAACCTTTATCAGTCAGGGTAAGCACGTGAGTAAAATTAGGAATTGGCTAGAGATATAGAATTTGCTTTCCTTATAGAATGAACACGTAACAAGTAATACAGATATTAGTCAGGGAAATTTTGTAGGTCTTGTAGTCATTGTAGAGAGGTAAATTCATAAAGAAAGAAAGTAAATTATTTTAGGAAAAGTAACGACATAACAATGGCACAGACGACAATATTTAACACTATTTTTATATTTTTTGGAGCTACAAAATGATTAAACATGATTTCAGTTTTTTCTTTATTTATTTTTAGACCAACTTTTCTGCTTTCATTATATAGATCTATCATTATATTAAGGTCTTCTGGAGTGTTTGCAAATTTTATGATATCATCTGCATATCTTAGGTGTGTTGTTTTTATTAATTTTTATACCAAAATTTGTCCAGTTTATATTATTAAATATTTCTTGAAGGACTGTTATGAAGATTTTTGGTGATAGAGAGTCTCCTTGTCGGACACTTTTTTCAATCAGTATTCTATTGCTACTCGTGTGAAGTTGGATTGTTGCTGCAGTGCGATATTTTTAGTATAGTGGTCCATCACTCGTCTTCTTTTCTATTTCCTGGAGGAGGTCTGTATATTCTCCAGGAACTTCCTGATTCTGAAGTGCCTTGATTATTGCATTGGTTTTGATGGAGTCAAATGCTTTTTCATAATCAATAAATGCTAAACGTTGATTTGAAAAGTAATAACTGTTTGTTATTACTTTTGTGAGAATTTTATACAGATTAGACAGAATACTAATCGGTCTATAGTTCTTTACTTCTTCTTTTGAGCATTATTTTTTCGAAATCATTCCACCTTCATTATTAGACCTGCTTCACTGCCCTCATTTTCCATTTCCCATATTCACTATAAATAATTCTTTAAATTGATCATGCTTCTCATGCATATTTATTTGAAGCCTGTTATCATTCCAATTTAGTTGAGTTTTTATTAATACTTTTTGTTCACTTCTCCAATTTTATTTCTACTGCAGCTATTAATGGTTTGTGATATGAATTACAATCAGCACTAGAATAAGTTTTAATCTGAGTTTCTAAACCTGTTTTTAATCATTATATAATATGATTCCTTATCAGGTGTTATAGCCCTTTTAGGGGGCCATGTGCTTCACAGTACTGAGCTGTGTTGGTAGGAAACAAATACATCTGATTGCACAAGGAAGGATTACTTATCTTTTTAAGACAGTAGACAATGAGGTGTCACCATAGATTTCAGGAAAAGACTCAATAATTGATAACATTAACACAAAATTCAATAAACAGTGAATTTTAGTTCGACAAATTAAAAAAAAATCAGCTTCTATGCTTAATGCACTTAAACATTTAATTAGTTTAGACATGTACTCTGAGCACTTTATGTTAAACAAAAATTTAAATAGTTTACCTTTGATTCATAAGGAATTAAACTTGAAGTGACATCTAAAGTTCTAACGAACAAACTAGATGTTACACATACATTCACATGCCGAACTAAACTTTTGTTCATGAGGAAGTCAGTTCCTAGGTGTGAGTGCAATTTTACCAACAGCGAGAAAATCAGCTAGTCTCACCAGCATCCAGCATGTTGCAGTATTCTTCATGGGGGGGACACATTTCTTCTGGCCTTCTGTATGATAATTATTTGGAATCATACTCTACTTTTTTATGTGGTTCCCACCCACAAAGTGTTTTTCATAAAACTATAATACATTTAAACAGTGGGCAGGCTAATGATTTTTTTTATTATTAATTTTATATTTTTTATATTCTTTTAAATTTATGTTTTACACATTCTAGAAACCCTGTCCTGGAGACCAAACATGGAACTTTTCGAAGCCATTTCAAGCTTCCAAACAGGCTAAGCAGCAGTCTCACACCAGGCACTGAAATTTATCTCCCATCTAAAGGCAATCACAAACATGCATACCCAGAGCAGGATTCGAACCTCCCATCTGTTGGTTGGAGAGCAAATGTGCTAACGACTCGACCAACATTAGGTTCTCAAACTTGGCTTGAGAACATAATATTCTGAGTGACGAATTTATACTAGGAGTTTCTTCCTTGGAGATTTTTAATATCTTATAGACTTCTTATAGATTCCTTGTTTTCTTTCTGTTGAATTATGTATCAGCACTGCTTTTGGGAGTATGGCACTCATTTTGAGTACTTATCTCTTCTTTGATATTTTGCTGAACACTTATAAGCAGATAGCATATTCAAATTCTTTGATGGAATCCTTCCTAACAGGCACTATTGACTGAAATTCCAACAGAGATTCCATTATTACACTCCCCTCCTGCTGCTTCTCCCCCTGCTGTCTCTTCTCTTTGTGTCTTCTTTCTTATATTATAGAGGACTCACATATATTAATATATTCATTACATAGCACACCATAAGTCATGATTTGCTATTCAATAAAATTTGTTAGTTTAGGTGAGAATTCAATTAGTTTTTCACTTCAGTCATTTCTTTCTCCCTGATCCAAAATTTTCCCATTATATTTTCATATCACATTGCCAACTTTGGCATTCATTTCATCCATCACTATCAAGAACTCGGCTGTTTTTAGTAGTTTTAATGATGCCTATCTTTTCATACAATCTCTTAATTGTATCATCAGGGGGTGGCTAATGCAAGTACGAAACTGCAAATGTTCACAAAGGATGAACAAAGCACAACTCCGTACCACACGAGTATCAATTGTAAACTGACTGACAGAACCTGTGATGCATTGCTGTTGCTAATGCTTGGAACTTCAGGATCAAACAAGTGAATGTGCAACAATAAAACTGCTAAAACTAATTACTAAGTTTTTGTTTTTTTCCACAAATCGGCTTTTTGCATAAACAGTCTTATTTTTTTTATTATTGTCATTGGGATACAATGCGCCCCTTCAAATCACCCAATGCGCCCCTTTTCACACATGAACCATAGGTTGGCCATCCCTGATCTAGATGATCTAAGGTAGAGGAATATATTTATAACATGCATAAACTGATTGGTGTGGCTTTCAGCTTAATCATAATTATTCTGTCTGAGATGGGTCAGAAACCATTTAAATGTTTGAAGAATAACTGTCCATTACAATTTCTGTTCCATTTGCATGCTTGCTTCCACATGTGAGTAAGCTCACGTGTAAGTACTTACCTACCTGTCTTTATCTCTCCAGATCCTGTCTATCTAGCCTCACTTATTCCAACAATATTGATGTTCATTTCATCCATTTTTTGTTTAATATTTTGTAGTTTGAAATAAACTTCTTAAATTCCATGTTACTATGTGCATTCTAGCTTCCCTAATTTAAAAAATTTTGGCAACATCAGATGCCAAAGGCACTGAAGTGTTTATTCTAATCTCACCATTCTTGTGACTTTCACATCCTAGCCTCTTTGTTGTAGTTGGAAATAGATAAGGGCACAGGGGTCCTACCTCCTGGTCTGTTATCACGCTTTTATTTTAAGTGTCAAACTTGAAAGAGAACATGTATATGAAAGAAAGAAAGTGTATTCATAATATGAAATTATCGCATATTTCATTAAATATTTTGAACAGGAACTTAATGTCCACCATTAACAATGCAGCAAGCGAATTCAAAATGTAAAAAATACAACAATTTTATATTTATAGCAAGAGCAGCCACAAGCTGAAAAGAAGATAACATCCGATTAGTTTAAAACTAAATAATCCCCATTCCAACTTTATCTTGTAGCCTGACTTTATACTTAAGATGGTACTATTCATATAGGCTTGTTCTTTACAAAATGCATGTCTACAGCTGATCAGTATTTGTGCTTGACTTATCTTAAAATTTTCTGTTTGCATTTATGTCACTCATTATCTTTACAAAAGACTATTTTGCATGTTTATAGATTTTCAAGCAGCCTGTTTCAAATCACAGTCTTTAGTTGGTTTCATTTGTACTAGGCTATGTTTTTAAGAAATAACCACCGTCATAGAAGATAATAATAATGAAATAAAAGTTGAGAAACAATAAAATAAAACTTGAAGAGAAAAAAAATGCAAGCTAACATAAAACCCTATAGGGTACTAAATATGTGTTGCTAGTATTCTTCCACATGTAAAAAACAGATGGGATAGAAATAATTTATTGACTTTATTGGCTAAATTTTATTTTATTTTTTAAATGATAACTGCAGACATGAGACATTGTTCAGCCTGTGGTACATTAGTACTGTAGATGGAAAAGAAAGAAAACATTTCTTAACATTGGATATGACAACCTGAAGATTGTACTTTTCAGACAGCTGTAGAAATAAATTTCTTAAGGAATGAACAAAGAGGAAGAAAAATGTGTTCTGTGTGTTTGGAGTTGAACTACAAAGGAGTGTTTGAATTACTGCTGCACATGTTATAACAGCCTTAGAAGGGAGCAGGACAATTATTGATGTCATGTTTGGAGAACAGTAACTACAAAAATATTTGTAGAAAATGTAAGCAGTTGATTAATGACCCATCTCTCACCTTTTCACTCCGCTTTTAAGTTCAATTACTTCTTCAATTTCAGCTACTTCTGTAGTTAGTCAAGTGTTTTAAGGAGCTCTTACGGTACCAGCACACCAAATTTGAAAACAGTATTCAATGACTTTGAAGAAAAATAGAAATGACAAAGACATTATGACAAAAATTATAAATGGAAAAACTTTCGTAAATTTTTGTTACAGGTACAGAATTTTGCATCTGAATGGTTCAAAGGAACAAAAATGCAATTAAAAAAATGAAAAAGCACATTACAATATGAGATATAACATGTATGAGGAGAGGATTAGCATCCAAAGTGAAAAAGTAATTAATCTCTAAAATATATATATATATATAGAAAATTAATATTTATACCGACTAGAACCTGAGAAAGTATAACACAAAAAAACTTTAATGAATCACAACTAGTTTCATCGGTGTTCCGACTTCTTCAAGTGAGTAAGAAATAACACAAAACTTATAAAACTAACAAGGTAAAAAACAAAACTGGAACTCATGGGAACTCATTTGAACTCAACTTCCTGAAAAGCACCTTCTTAAATAATGGATATTCATCTCGTAACATCACTAAACGTTTGAGACCACGTCAACGACCTCGACAAGAAGATGAATCCAACCCTATCACTCACATCCAGTTACCATTTATTAGCTCTCTTACTCCAAAACTAGCTAGGATTATGAAGAAATTCAACATAAAGACCAACTATACCACTGCCAAAACCAAAACACAACCAACTGCATTTTCCAGGTGTTTATAAAGTTATGCAACTGTGGTCGACCTTATTTTGATCAGAGAGATAAATCTATTTCACTACGTCTTGAGGAACATAGACGTGACATCTCCTACAGAAGAACACGAGCAAATGCCCTTTCCAGTCATGTTCTTTTCTCCATCAACTCTAACCTAGAAGAACGTCAAATTGATTGGGACCGCATGACCAATTTGTATATATGCAATGATGAATTTGAAAGACAAATTGTAAAATCCAAAGAAATAGTTCTGGACCCTTCACACATGAACAACAACCTGAACTACAGTTTGCCTGATTCCCATAGCACAGTAAACCAGTACTGGCACTCTAAAATCAGCTGCCACTCACATTCGACTCACGGTAACAATAGCACACGTTCACCAATTCAAATATGACTGTTGCTATTCTTTTTCATTTTATTAAGCTGAAAAGTCCATGTTTTTTACTTGTTAATTTTATAAGTTTTGTGTTATTTCTTACTCACCTGAAGAAGTCTGGACACCGATGAAACTAGTCGTGATTCATTCAAGTTTTTTTGTGTTATACTTTCTCGAGTTCTAGTCAGTATAAATATTAATTTTCTAAATGTATACATCCCGAGTCAATAATAATAATAATAATAATAATAATATATATATATATAAAATAAAATATATAATAATAATAATAATAAAAATAAAAAACTGCAATGGTGAAACAAAATTGGGAAAGTTTGAGGCAGTCATTCTTATTTCAATCAGACTAATGAATGAACTTCAGAACTTTCTTATCCAATCTTTCCATTAAAAATAGGTTTTATGCATCACTTTAGTCTTTTTCCAAAAGATTCTATCTTGAAGATACAAAAGAGATTTCATTTGTCTGACTAATGAAAAAGAATTTATTCCTGCTGTGCTAAATATTCTACAGCAAATCTACCCATCTGACTATAATATAAAAGACCACAAGCACAAGGAACCAATGTGATGGGACAGAGAAAACAGTTGACATTTCAGAGAATGTAAATAATGTAAAAACATTGCTAATTTGTGAACAGAACAGAAGCAGATCTGGAGACTTACATAAATATCCTTTTGAGGAGAATAAGGATGGAGGCCGTTAATTTAATATGCTGCTATTCTTGATGTAAAAGAGCTTCAGTGGAATAAAGTGTGTGAACATGAGTTACTAAAGTTTTTGATAATGCCAGACTTTCGAGAAGGATGATGAAGATGGTGTGTGGCATTGATGTATCTTTCTGTATTGGTTTTATTCCTATAGACAGAAAACTGTAAATAAACTGCCATCATCTGTCTTAGGATTAGAGAATCTAAGAATGGAAGACTATTATTGGGTTCTACTTCTAAGGTGAATCTGATTCTAGAATGGATAGAGATGGAAGAGATTTTTCTTTGAAAAATATCTAATCCCAACAAGAAAGAGTTCCAAACTACAAATATGTCCTCTGCATAACATAATCAAATAGAATGTGGAGTGTTTAATATATGCTGTTCAAAGTGTTCCACATAATAGCTGTTCAGAGTAGGAGATTGGAGAATCTATTGCTGTTACCATTATTATTATTATTTGATATTATGTGTGCAAATTTGACAGATATTTATCAAATTTGATGAATATCTGGACTGCCTACAAAGTCCATTACACGTCTAAGCTTGAATATAGTTTCTCTTTAAACTAATACTTCGCTAACAGATAAATTATTACAAAAACATTTGTCTATCATGAAATTACATAATTTTGCTATTAATGCACTGCATTATTGCTCTTGGTGAGAATTTTCTCTCATATAATTAAATCAATTGAAGGAAAGCATGAAGTGATTCATAATCAATACCTCAGTAAACATACTTATGGCATGAAAATAACACCCAGTTTTGGAACTTCGTTATGCTTGTCTAGAAATTATATTCTTGCTTAATCCTTTATCCAAGTATCAATGGAGATACTTGGTTTGCACATGAAGTTTCTCCATGGCCAGGCTCCTTGTAAATGTCTTGAGACAGAAGGAGAACAGCTCCTTATATAGCTTCTAGGTCATCCCCCAGAAGCTGTATAAAGGAGGTGGGTGGGTGAGGAGTACATTTTTTGCATGGAGAGTAATGGTAACTGGAATGAAGTGTGGTGTGTACAGAGACAGTGAATGCATTTAAATCAAGGTATGATGAGCTGTGCATGTGAGTGGGACCTCCTGTGATGAGTATCTTGACCCAATGGAGGTCTGATGATGATAATAATATACAGAGGCTGCTGGCTTCAACATCAACTGCCCCAGTATTTCATAATGCAAAGTGACACTGCCCAGACTGGTTTTGATCTTTACTGAAGTTTCATCAGTGAGATTTCATCAATAATTCCTCCACTCTCTGCTAAAATCCACTGAAATACACACAATTAGCAACCTTCCTCTTTTCTTTCAATTTCAATGCCAGTTTTAATTGAGAAATTTTTGAACATAAGTTATTGCTTCCATTTAATTTACACAACTCAATGAGCAAGTACTGCTATACATAATATGCTGAAAGACCTAGATTCAAATCCCACTTGAGGAAGGGAAAAAAAATTATTTCTTTGTTATGTTTGCCATTATTTTTTCCCCACCAAACAACTTAGGTATTTTCCTTCTGCTGTTCCTCTGAATAGCTTTCCTGGTACATGGACAACAGTTCATAGAGCTAAGAGAAATGGGAATAAAGAATGTGAAATGGTTAGGATGATCTTATTTGTGTGACACTGCACCTGAAAACATAAAGATGATTATTTAATTTAAAGATTCCAAGCATGAATTACAGTTCATTACATTCTATTATATATTAAAAAAAAAAAAAAGAGAAGCACATGCATACCTTCAAATGATTCCTCTCCATCAGACATCAGTTCATCATCAGAACAGATACTCAGAACATTGACGAGCATTTCAGTTACTGAAATAAGAATAAGTGAAAATTAAATACTCAAAATACATATAATAAAAGTGAAATTATTAATTAAAGTTACTAAACTGTGAAGTCAAATTATGTTAAGATCAAAAGTAAATAAAATACTTCTGTAATGCATTTTTAGTTCTCCAAAGAGAGTAGTGAGCAGGTGGTGTTCTTTTAGCCTCAATTTTTGTAGCAACTCACCACGTCATGCTAGAATGAGAGATGTTTCTAATTCTACCTGGTCTTTATAAGTATATACTCAAGTGTGTTCCACAGTCAATTTTGCTGAGTACATATGAAAATATATTAAATTCTTAAATGCATTTGTATATTTTTAAACAAATTCACTAGTCAAATATCCAGCTAATTCAGTTATCTAGTCACATAATCCTATCAAGCGATTTTTCAACTACTGGTGCTTTGTTTTATCATTTATGTATGTATATATTATGTATATATTTATGTATTATAAGACATACTGTTAACTAAGATAGTTTTTAAAAATAGTACAAAAAATTGGCAGAACAGAGCAGCATCGAAAGCCAAGGATAATGATAGCATAGAATCCAGAAATGAGAACCTTTATATTATTATTATACGGGCACCTCCATAAAGTCCGAAGACTGATCGCGGGAGAACCAATCTATCCATATCATCTATCATACTGCTCTGAACCCATTAACAGAAAAAGCACTCATAACTGATTGTGGCAACCATTCCACTCATTCACCACTCTCCAAGCAAAAAATCTAGTCTTCACACCCTATTGACCACACCTTTATTCAACTTCCAAGGATGACCCTCTTGTTTTGGTCATTTTAGCCAAAAGCTGAAACATTTCCCTTGCATCTTTCCTATAAAATCCTTTAAGCAACTTAAATTTTTCTATCATATCCCCTATCAACCAACTTCTGCAATCCACACAACCTTCAATCTATCCTCATAGGATACATCACATTCGACAGGCGACTCACCATCTTGGTCACTCGCCTCTGAATCCTCTCCACCACTTCCACATCCCCAAGAAACCCAGGGTATCATACTTGAGCACAGTAATCCAGATGTAGGCATATCAAGGTCTTATAAAGAGGAATTACAACTTTCTTATCTCTACTTGTTAATGTGTTCTTCACTAGCCAAGTAATCTTATGTGCTACCTTAGTAATGTGTCCTCTAAACTTTAACTCTCTGTCTACCACCACTCATAAATGTCTAGCTTCATCTATTTCTGGAGTACAGTGCCATCAATGTGATAAACGGCCTGTAATCTATTTATCCCAAAATGCACAACTTTACATTTCTCGACATTAAACTGACACCCATTTTGCCCATACTGACAGCCCATTTAAAGTGTCCTGCAAGCTCTACACAATGCGATGATTAACTATACTCTACCTAATTTTGCATCATCAGCAAACAACTGAATATTTCCTTTCAAGTTATTTCCTATATCATTTATGTACAAATTAACCACGCTACCGGCCAAGACGTCTATAGACGTCAACGTTACTATGGATGTGAAGTGCATATTAAAATTGTAATACCATTGATATTACATTGAAATATATGATGGATACGAAGCATATGAGGATGTGTATTTGATCCATAATGGCCGGTAAGGTGGTTAAACAGCAATTGTCCCAGCACTGAACCTTGTGGCACATCACTAGTCACCTGCTTTTGTCTCGATTCTGCCCTCTCCATATATCACTTTTTGATATCTGTCCAGCAGCCACCCTCTTATCCACTTAAACAGTGTCATATCCAACACCATTTGTTCTAATCTATATAACAGTGTTCCATGTGGTATTCTGTCAAATGCCTTTACAAAATCCAGCAAAATTATCGTGTAGCCATTTCCTTCATCCAACTCAGCTGTTACTCTATTATAAAAAGTTAGTTAATTACTAAGGCATGACTGACCATTCACAAAGCCATGTTGACCCTCATACAGTATCATATTATCTACCCATTCCTGAATTCTCTTTTTTACCAATTTTTCTAATACTTTTACCACCTTGCTTGAGATACTGATTGGTCTATAATTTGGTACTGTAGTCTTAGAATCTCCCTTATACAAAGGAATAATTTTGTCCTCTTTCCACTCCCTTGGAACTCTACCAGAGCCGAGACTTAAATTAAACAGCTTAGCCAGAGGCATTGCCAGTTCCCTTGCACATTCTCGCAAAACCCAAGCTGACATTCCATCTAATCCCACAGCTGTATTTACATTGAGATTCTGCAATATCATAAGGACCTCCAATTCATCTACCTCTGTTCCTACATTAGTGTCTGTCACATAGGTTAAAGTAGTAACCTCATTAGGAAGATATATATGCTTGTAAAGTGGTCACTCAGTAACTCGACTATTTTATCTATTTCCGTCTCCTCGTGACCATCATCACTCATTAAGGTTAGTCTTCCATAGTCATTCTTCCTCTTACTTGCCACATAATGAAAGAACTCTTTGGGATTTCCTTTGGCCTGCTCGACTAAATTCTTCTCATAATCTGATTTCGACTTCCTTGCCTGAGTCTTGTACTCTTCGTGAGTACTGGTCACCTTTCTCTTTATATACCTTCCACAGCATTTCTTCTTCTGCAGCTTGTGCTTAATGATATTACTCATCCATCTAACTCCTACCCGATTAACCCTCCTTACCCGAGGTATACAATTTAATACTGCTTCCTCTAGATGACCCTTAACTATATCCCATGCACTATTAACATCCTTACTCTGCAGTGTTTTATGCCATGGTACAGATTTAAGCTTCTTCCTAAGCATGTCACATAATCACCTGCCTTGTAGTTCCACAAATACCCCTTCTTGATAAAATATTCCTCATGTTTCACAATTTCCCAAGTCAAGACCGCACGGTCACTTTCACCAATTTGAGGCAATGTTGTCAACTTGGTTATGGATAGCTCTTCTGATCCTATGACCAAGTCCAATACTCTCCCACCCATAGTCCTCTCCATCATATGATGCCTTAAGTAATTATCTCTCAGCAGGTGTATAAATTCTATTTCCTTTCTGCTATGTGATCTTTCTTCCTTCCAGTCTGTATCTCCATAGTTGAAGTCCCACACAATAATCACTCGACCTGTACTCACTGTACTAATTTGGCGATGAATTCCCTGACGGGAACACCCTCCCACCTGTCTCCTATTCTTTTTGGTTGCAATTCATCTGCTATCATCAACAATACTCCTCCCCCATCTTATCTTCTCTGTCTTCCCTGAAAATAATAAGCCCTTCACATTCAATCCTTGTAACTACACCATCTGCTGTTAGCCAAGTCTCACTAATGCCTATAACTTTTCACGAGGTTGCACTAATCAATGCCAAAAACTCGTCCCTCTTGTTCCTGATACTTCTGGCATCAGCATATAGAAATGGCAACATCCCTTTATTCCCCCACACAGCTTTACTTTCTGAATTTACTAACCTATTCAATATTTTTGCTTGAGAAACTAGATTCCTCACTTGGTAATTCTCACACTCACTCACTTCACTGTTGCCTTCACACAAACTCACTAGCTTCCACCCTAATTGCTTATGTCTCCTACCATGCTATGAATTTGTACGTCAGCATGCTTGGTGAACAAAGCTCTTTCCAGATATCTAACACCAAAATCATTCAGATGCAGTCCATCTACATTGTACAAATCCTTCTTTCCTTGAAACAGAGACCACAGATCCACAAATTCTACATCATTCCTTTTGCACAATCTACATATATCTGGGGTTTTTCCTTCCGCAAGCAGGCAAATCAGCCTCGTGAACACACGCATCTATAGATATAGGACACAATGGGAGGCACAGGGCTAGCCACCCTTATCCTTGGGATGGGTACAGCTTGGAAGGGCTTAGGACAGCTCCGTAACAGGCCAATGGCTTAATACAAAAAAGGGAAAAAATTTCTTTTGATTTTTTTTCTTTTTATGGTGCAAAAACATCAAAGGTCATATTGCACCAGGACATGGGTCACAGCAGTGCATATGGTAATTGGTTAGTACAATCACAAATAACCATGCCCTTGGTGGGATCTGAATCCGCAGTCTCTTGGCTGGAGAGTGGATACACTAACCACTCAGCCAACCAGGCCAGCAAGGAACAAAGAGAAAAATTGAGATAACTTAGGGGAGACAGAAAAGAAAAAAAAAACATGTAAAGGTCAGGTACATTATGTAAAAAAATGACAATGAGTCTGGTTATCATACACAAATGAGTGGTGCTGTCAGAGATATGATAACTATCATCACCTACATTTGGATATAGGCCATGGAAAAGTTTGAAGAAACTTTCATAGTTCTTCTTGACATTTCTCAGGCATATATCAGGATTCTAGGGTATGTGGGAACAGAGGACTGCTAAGCAAACTAGAATCCTATTATCTGTCTTCTATTCATTGCAATGGGTGACCAAATTCATTCTCTTTTCATCACTACATTTGATGTTAGATGGTGCTGGTATTAATATCTGGCTCTTTATACTTTCACCAACTCTCTTCTTCCCGCACAATTTTATCCATAGTTTTACTGATGATAGTGCATTCTATTTTTCTCCTTCAAGTGAAGAAACATGTAGTGCACAAATCACTTGAAGTTTCAAGATCTTTCAATAATGCCATAGATTCTTAATCACCTTGCTATTCTTTAGTGTGGTGAGAATAACCTTCTGAATCTCAGTTCTACCAAAACATGTCTTATTTCTAAGAAATCTCACTTCACTTTCCCTTACTTTTAATACTTAGATCTCTAAATAAGATCACATTTCTCATAGGCTAACTTACACCTTTAGCTTTTCCTAATACAAACACATCTCAGTCACAGCTTCTACAGCTGCAGGTAAAAATGTAGTTTTATGCTCAGTATGCAATTTCTCACCTGATACTGTATAACTCCCAAATCTGTCCAATCCTTGAATACTATTCACTTCCACCCCTGATCTTATCCCATCATATTCTTCTCCTTCCCCAAAAATTTCTATCTTTCACTTCCCTCCCAAAGAATTCTCTGCCCACTCTTAAAAAATCTGGGTGGGTCGATAATTCTCCCACATCCCTCTATCTCCACATTTCCAACTCCCATTCCTTTCAGTCATACTTTAATAGCAGATAAATGTATATCGACATATGCCAGATGCTGCTATATAAAAAGACAACCAGCAACATCCTACAAAGGTATGTCCGAATTATTCTTTCTCTGTCTGTCTTTGAAACATTAGTAATGCCTTAAAAATTGAGTAAAATGTCAATGACATTATAAAAAAAAAAAAGCGTACTCCTAACATAAAAATAATATTTATTAGAGGAGTAACAAGGAAATATTACCTATTTACTCTAATCGTGAAGATACTTCACACGCAAGCTGTTTGCTTAAACTTGGGTACAGGATAGGAACAAGAATAAAATTTCTTGTGTGTTATAATTTACTTGATATACCAAGAAAATACTTAATTTATCAATCAAAAAATCTTTTAACAATTACCTCTGATTCAGAGTATTTTTAAAATAAGTGATATATCCATGAGGATTACAAAGACCAGGCAAGGAGCTTGGTTGGTAAAGGTAGCAAAAGTGAAGTATGAGCAGCAGTTAGCTAATGAAGCCAAAAAAGAATCCTAGGAAGTTCTTTCATTCTTGTGAATGTGACATCATGGAGAGAGTTTGAGAGCAGTTGATGATGAGGAGAGACTGACTGTAAGTGAGCAGGAGGTATATGGGGAGTTGAGCAAACTCTATGTTAATAAGGCTCTGGAACTTGATAATATATCACCACATATTTTGAAGGAATGTACAAGGGAGTTGGCATCTGCTTTGACATATTTTTTAATATCAGTCTTGAACTGGGTCGAGTTCCAAAGGAGTGGAAGGAAAGCAAGATTGTGCTGCTTCATAAGGGAGAACTCAAGCATCAAATTATAGGCCCATCTGTGTGTCAGATGGTGTGGTTAAGGTGTTGCAGAAGCTGGTGAGAACTAGGATTCAGAATTGGGTTGACAACAATGGTATTATCTTTGATGGACAGCATGGATTTGCTAAAGGGATATCATGCTTTAGTAATCTACCTTATTTATTACAATAAGGTGATGGCTTCATTGGACAGACGAGACTGATACACAGTAGATTTTGCAAATGCTTTTGAAAGATTACTACTGTTAAGTTGATAGTCAAATTAGAATGGATGAGGTTGGATATTAGATTAGTGCATTGGACTGGATTACATTTATTCTTAAAGATGCAGTTTATTTTTGGAGACTGGCTATCTGATAGGCATCGGCAAGTTGTGTATGAGAGAGCAATATCCCGAAAGAGGAAAGTCACTAGTGGTGTGCCTCAGGGGTCTGGTTTAGGGCCCACTGCTGTTTAACCAGCATGTTAATGATATTAGAGAGGATTTGGATGGGGATATTCAGTTGTTTGCAGATGATGCAAAGTTGGGATGTACTATGAAGAGTAGAGCAGATATTGTGGCCATACAAGAAGACTTTAATAGATTGAGTGAATGGGCATAGGAGTGGGGATGCCAGTTCAATGCTGCAAAACATATTGTTTTAAATTTTAGAAACAAAGATAGGATGTAGAATTTACGCTTGTTGGAGATATATTTTGGAGGTGGAGGATATAGGATATCTTGGGGTGATGGTGGATAAGGATTTAAAATTCAGAGGACACATTGCCAAATTTTGAGAACAGCACAACGAATTTTGGGAATGATGCAGAGGACACTGACTTGTAGAAGCAAGGAGATTTTTGTTCCGTTGTGTAAGGCCCTGATTAGGCCACCATGGACTACTGTGCAGATTTGGTCATCTGGTTTTCAAAACAACAAAGAGATGTTGGAAAGGATCTAGAAACGACTGACTAAAGGTAGATTCTGATCTCTGGAAAGTTGAATATGAGGAAAGGTTGAGAAGATGCAATCTACAGAGTCTAGTGGATAGGAGGAGGGGTGATAAAGAGCTACAAGTTAATAACAGGTTGTTATAGGATCAATGTTGAAGAGATTTTGGAAATTATATAAGGAGGGTGTGAGCAGGGGAATGAGAAGCAGTTTTTTTGCATGCAGGGTTGTGAATGATTGGAATGCCTGACCTGAGAGTGTTGTGTCTGCAGAGAATTTGAGTGGGTTTAAGGTGCAGTATGATGATCTGTGTGTATGACAAAAGGACCTCGAAGATGAGTCTCTGACTCCGTGAGATGTTAGGGTAGTAGTGATGATGATGATAAGAATAATATCATTTTACTACTTGTGTATGGAAAATATATGATTTTTGCTTTTTTTCATGTTGGGTAATGCTGCTGAAAGATAAGTAATTTTTTCAAATTTTGGCTAATAATACTGAGTTAGTTTATTGTAGTTTGTATTTTTTTTTTTTTATAAGTGTGCATGATAGATAGTTATTTAGATGTTAAGTAAAACATGTATATTTGCTTTAAGTACAGGTATCCCTCGATTAGGAGTGCTTAAGGGTCAAAGCCGAATAACTGAGAGGAAATCTCCATTTAAAGGAATGCGGAGAACCGACCAGGGCTTCTGACCTAATGTCCAATCCTCACCTTCTCGTGGTGCACCTTGTTGGGTATCTACCTGGATACTGAACGAACGAGGATGGGCTGGCAATTTGGGATTTAGCCGACCAAATTTAATTCTTATTGGCTTAAAACAAATTACAAAATGATGGTACAACATGACAAAATTTCATGCTGGCTGAGGCGCCGCCCGGTTAAACAAGCCCCTGTTGTTTTCACCAGGGAACTAGGGTGAACAGCGAAAAGTCAGCTACTGAAACAAATCTGAAAAAACACCCCATCTCAACATCACCAGAGTTAAAGATCGGTACTATCAACATAAGAAGCCTGAATGACAAAGAAATGGAGCTAGCTGAGGAATTAGATAAGTACCAGATCGACATAATAGGGATGACTGAAACAAAAAAGGCAAAAACTGGTGAGATCTTTCTGAGCAATAAATACAAAATATTATATTCAGGCAATGACAATCAAGGAAAAGAAGGAATAGCCATTGTATTCGACACTAAATACGAGGCTAATCTTCTTGAATGGCAGGCAGTCTCAAGTAGAGTAATGTGGGGAAATATCAGAATCGGGAACTGCACAATGAGACTTATTTGTGCCTATGGTCCCACAGAAGGTTCTACTAAGGTAGATGTGGAGGAATTTTTTGAGGATTTAGAGAAAGCATCTGACACAATGAAAAAGGAAAAGTTGGTCCTTGTTGGGGATCTGAATAGCAGAGTAGGAAATGATCGTCAGACATACAAAAATATATTGGGAAATTTTGAAAAAAAGAGCAAAGCTAATAATAATCACAAATATTTGTTGAATTTCTGCTCAGGACATGGACAGGTTATTACTAACACAATGTTCCACATAAAAATGTGCACAAATTCACATGGAGAGAAGAGGCAAGAAATAAGAAGAAGTCTCATTAACTATGTTATTGTTGAAAGTGATGTTTTCTCCCTGGTGCAGGACACCAGAGTGTACAGAGGATTATGAAACTGGAAGTGATCACTATTTAGTCTTGAGCAGGATAAAATTGAATTTCATATTGAAAAAAATAACATGTAAGAAAGTTTTAAAGCGAATAAAAGTTGAGCAGCTCTCAGATGTGAACAGTAGACTAAAATACACAAAGATTATTGAAGAAAAAATGAGAGTTTGAGAACAGTAACCAAACTTTAGAGATTCAGTGGAAAGCCTTGAAGAAAACCTTGATTGATTCGGGCAGAGAGGCATGTGGTGAGGTTGTCTGCAAGGATAGAAAAATCAGAACTCCATGGTGGACAAAGGAAGTTAAAGCGGCAGTGCAGGAAAAGAAGAAAGCATATCAAAAGTTCCTGGCAAATAAGTCAGCTTGTGCTCTTAGAACAAATGTAAGAAAGCTAAAAACTGTGTAAAACTAGCTAAACAAAAGTCATGGAAGGATTTGGCAATAATATAGAAAATAAATATCAAGAAGGTGGCAAAATATTCTGGAGGTTGTTGAAGCTTAGGAATGGAGGAAAGAGTACTGTAAAAGGAGTTAGAGATGATAAAGGTGACATGAAAACGGCAGAAAAAGATATCCATGAAGTATGGAGTAATTACTTCGAGAAATTGCTAAATGAAACAAGCAGTGATAGCACAGTGGTAAAAAACACTCAACAGGCATACAGTCAGGAATACATATCCATACTTGAAGTAGAAAAAGCTATCAAAGGCTTAAAAATGTGGAAAGGCAGCAGGAGTAGATGATATTCAACCAGAAATGCTGAAGTATAGTGGTATAAAAGTCTTACAGTAGCTTAACTGCATAGTACAAAAGGCCTGGACAGAGGGACGAATTCCCGATGATTAGAGTAGAGCTGTCATAGTACCCATATATAAAAAGGGAAATAAAATTGAATGCGAGAATTACAGAGGTATTTCCCTACTGAGTGTTCCTAGTAAGATATATGCAAGTATACCTGAGAAATGGCTGAGAAGAATTGTAAAAGAAAAGCTTGGTGAAGAACAAGCTGGATTCAGACCAAATAGAGGCTGTCAGGATCAGATCTTCACTTTACGACAAATAGTGGAGAAATCATGGGAATATAACAAAGATCTCTATTTAAGTTTTGTCGATCTGGAAAAGGCATATGACATGGTGCCAAAGAGAAGCTATTCAATATGCTGCAGTTAATATGGTGTCAATTGGGGCATTATATCGAGCAATACTTAGTCTTTATTTGAGTTGTAAGTCAGCAGTTAGAATTGAAGGAAGTACAGGAAGGTGGTTTAATGTTAAATCTGGTGTGAGACAAGGATGTACATTATCCCCCTCTGTTATTCATTATCTATATGGATCACATTATGAAGGAAAGTGATATTAAACATATCAAAATTGGAGATGTTAATGTCAGCTCTTTGCTTTATGCGGACGATGTTATACTTCTAAATAATTCCGCTATGAGTCTGCAAGATTCCTTGACTAAATTGAATAACTGTTGTAATAGATATGGTATGAAGGTCAGCAATAAAAAGACAAAGACAATGAAAATAGGCACAATTGTTGAAAATGTCAACTGCATTGTGAACGGAGAACCTGTGGAACAAGTAAAACATTTCAGCTACTTAGGCACAATTTTTACTGAAGATGGTAAATTAAATATAGAAATAGACAGAATCAGCAAAGCTGGTATGGTGGGAATTCAATTGAATAAATTCATATGGAATAAGAGAGAAGTTAGTCGGAACACTAAATTAGCAATATACAAGACAATGTTCAAACCAGTTTAACTTATGGATCTGAGAGATGGGTCAGAAGTAAAACACTTGACTAAAGACTAGAGACCACAGATATGAGAATCCTGAGAAAGATTAGAGGCATGAACAGATGGCATCAATAGCAATATCATATTAAAAATGAGGATATTAGGAAAGAACTTGACATTATCAGCATCCAGGAATGCATTAGCAGAGCTAATCTCAGGTGGTATGGTCACTTAAACAGAATCGGTGAGGAAAGATTGGCAAAACAAGCGTTCTCTGACAAGTTGGCAGGAAAAAGACCCAGAGGAAGACCAAGATATAGATGGATTGATACGGTACAAACTGCCTTAGAGGACAGAAATATAAGATCTGATAAAATTGGAGTCTTGACAAGTAACAGACTGATCTGGAGGAAAATTGTAGATACGAAATTAGTAATGATGTAAATTTTTCATGTAGTACTATCATATCCTGTACATGGCAGGAATTTGATGACGATCCCTCGATTAACACGGTTAATTAATCCCTTGATGTTACCACAAATATCAAAATCATGTTAATCAAATCTAATAATCAATGGTAAAAATTACAATTCGTCCATGATCGATTACTGTATTAATAATTCGATTTATATGGTATTCTTTTAGGAAAGATAAAAAAATAAATGCAAATTAAATGTTTAATAAATAGATAGAAATCCAGTCTCATATCTCTTTGCATAATTTTGTTAAGATTTTCAGTCCTTCATCTAAAACCCTCAACCATCTATTCCTGTGGCTTTAAGTGGTATTAATTTTCTGACAGCATTTTCAACTTCTCAAAGTAGAATGGATGATCCTTCAAAATCTGTCTGTTCGGGAATATTATTTCTTTGTTGTTCATATAATTTCCTTGTATATTCAACCCAGCTTTCCATATCAATTGGAATATTGTCTCTCAAATCTCTAATGACACTTGTGTGATTTGCTTTATTTGTCCTGTTTGTCATTTCTCTGCTTCTGTGCTTTCTATCAAGGTGTCTGTACATTTATTCCTAATCCATTCCTCCTTGTCTTTCCTGCATTCTTTTTTATTTCTTTTTCATGCTTTTGTATTCGGTTTTTTGTTCTTTAACTTATTTAAAGTTTTTTTTCATTTAGCCAAGGTTTATTCTTTTTCCTTTTTAATTGTGGAAGCATATTTTTAGCTGCTTCGTTATTGCTATTTTTGAATATTTGCCAGTTCATATTAATTTCAACTCAACTGGTCTTCTATTTCTTTGTTTGAGTTGTGGTGTCAGACTTATTAAGGGACTTGGTAAATTCTTTTATAAAGTAGTCTTTAACTTCTCAGTTAAGTGAGTCTGAATTATAAGTTTCTCTTATGAATGGTTGGTTTGGTATCTTAAGTTTTATTTTGATTTTTGCAATCACTGGATTATGGTCAGATCCTACGTCTGCTCCAGGATATGTTTTTGTGTTTGTGTTATTACATTTCAGAATCCTGTACTTTTTATTATATAGTAATTTGGTTTCTATAGATGTCTCCAGGGCTTTTCCATGTATATAATCTTCTGGGAGGATGTTTAAATAATGTGTTTGCAATTATTGTCATTAATTTCACAGAACTGAATCAATTTCTACCTCTTTCAATTCTAATTCCAAGCCCTTGATTACCCATGTAGAATGCATTTTTTTCTGAACCCACTTTTGCGTCTTGGTTGCCCATCATTATAGTAATATCATCTGACTTAGCACTAGAGATTGCGTCCTCATAAAACTGTTCAAACTCTGGGTGATCTTGAGCTGGTACATACACTTGGATAATATATAAGTTAAATGGTTGTGCAGTTATTTTGGCTGTTATGATTCTATCGTTTATAGGCCAATATCCATGGAGAGAGTTGGCAATTTTATTAGTTAGAAAATGCTACCCCATTAAGATGTAAGTCACTGCCAGAGTAAATTATAGTATGATTTTTTCTTATTATTATGCATGTATCTGTCCATCCAACTTCACTGGTACCTGCAATATCTGCCTTCATCACTTCTAATTCCTGGATTAAGTTGTCTAATTTGCCTGCCTTATAGACTGTCCTGATATTCTGCATCACTAGTTTCAAGAGACTGCTCCTGGTTTTCAGACATGGGCATCTGAGAATGTCCTTCTTCCCTGGAGGGTTTGGGATATCATTTTTATATACTATCTTGGTAGTTCTTATCTTACAGTTTCCTGGTTTCAAGCTCTTCTTCCCTGTAGCTATATGAGCTGATGTTTACAAGGAGCTCAACCACATCTCTAACTTCATATTGTGACATGGTGTGTTTCATGGTTGACTATGGATAAGTATATGTCCCTTAGATGCCAAGAGCATGCCCTTAATGTCATTGATCAATCAATGTTGATTTTTCTGCCATCTTGGCCATTCCAGACTTTATGCACATAAAGATTGACATTCCCTATTTAGAATAGTCTATACTCTGATACCCTCACTTAGTTTAGCCTGCCAGTCAAGGCAGTTTTACCAGGGTGTGCACTACCAACTTCTTAGAGCTATAAGTGAAAGTTGAGTGTATGTAAGGACTAGAGCCTGACCCTGAGATCAGTGACTGACATCGATATCAAGCTGCTACCTCTCTATACAACCTTCAATAATATGAAAAGCTTACTGAAATCTAGAGAATTAAATCTGAAAAACAAGACTAGAATCTCTAAATGTTATTGAATGGTATTGCCAAAAGTTATAGGCATTAGTGAAACTTGGCTAACAGCAGATGATGTAGTTACAGGAATAGCATGTGACGGATTTAGTATTTTCAGAAGGATAGAGTAGACAGGATGAGGTACTGTTGATGATAGTAGATGAATTACAGCTGACAATAGTAGGAGCCAGTTGGGCAGATGGTAGCTATTTTGAGGCAATCTGGTGTGAGATTGAGGCCAACAGGACAGAATAAAAAAATTGGTTGCTGCTATATGCCAGGTGGCACCAGAGATGATGTGGAAGATGTGCATCAGCAGATTAGTACAACGAGTGCTGGTCGAGTAATTATTATGTGGGGGACGGGGACCTTCAACTTTGGAGATATAGACTAGAATGAGGAAAGATCACATGGCAGGAAGGAAATGGAATTTATACACTTACTGAGAGATAATTACTTGAAGCTACATGTGATGGAGAGGACTCGGGATACGAGGGTGTTAGATCTAGTTATAGGATCCCACGATCTGCTCATAACCAAGATGGCTACATTCCCTCTAATTAGGGAAAGTGAGCATATGATCTTGACTTGTGAATTATTCAGTTTCTCAAAAAGAGAATTCAGGAATGGGTGCATAAGAATATAGCACTCTATGTGTGTGTGTGTAGGGGGGGGGAATAGCTTTGTGAAGGGTCAGTCATGCCTTAGAAATGTACTAATTTTTTGTAATAGAGTGACAGCTCAGTTGGATAAATGGAATGGCTACACAATGATACTGCTGGATTTTGCAAAGGCATTTGACAGGATACCACACAGAACTCTCGTATACAAAATATAATAAATCGTGATGGATATGAAACTGGTTATATAGATACAAGAGGATATCAAACAAGAAGAAACCCTAAAGTATATGGAGGAGCAGAATTTAGGTGAAGGCAGATGACTAATGGTGTACTGAAGGGCTCTGTGCTTGGATTGCTGCTGTTTAATTTGTGCATAAATGATATAAGAAATAATTTGAAGGGAGATATTCAGTTGCTGGTTGAATCTGTAAAGTTGAGTAGGGTAAAAGTTAATCCAAGTGATGATGTAAAGAGCTTGCAGAATGATTTAAATAGGCTGTCAGTACGGATGTCAAAATTTAATGTGGGAAAAGTGATGCATTTTGGAATAAAAAAAAAAAAATTGCAAGCTGGGTACTGCATTGAGGGAAACCACTCTAGGAAAAGAGTGAAGTTTTAGAGGCATATATTTAAGGTAGCCACAGGATTCAATAACCATGTGATCACAGGATTGCATGGTTTATGAAAAACATACTAACATGCAGAAATAAAGGAGTTATCATTCCTCTTTATAAAGCCTTGATATGACCACATCCAGATTAATCTGCTCAGGTCTGGTCACTTGAGTTTCTTGGAGATAAGGAAATGGTGGAGAGGATCCAGAGGCAAGTGACTAAGATGATGAGTAGTTTGTGGAATGCTTTCTATGAGGATAAATTGAGGATTTTTGGGTTGCAAAAGTCCATTGATAAGCAAAAAAGAGGGGATATGATAGAAACATTTAAGTTACTTAAAGGATTTTATACAGATTAACACGTTCGCTGCCACACTCCTCGGGCATAGTTTGTTCCCGCAAGGCAAGCGCTTTTGCGTCTTCAAGGTCACTACGCATAATTTCATATCATGCCCACCCATATATTACATGCGCTGACGAATGTGTTTATTGCATCTAGTCTCTAAAAACCTCCAGTTTCACCATGACCAGTAAAATAAAACTTGCTGATAAAGAATTAGAAGTTTACGCTAATTCTTTATCAGCAAGTTTTATCATCACTAATATGAGCGATGATGAATATAATGAATTCATCATCGCAAATGGAAGGATAAGAGGGAAGTTCTTTCCATTTCAAATATGCACAAATTTTAAATAGTTGAAGCAAAAAATCGAAATGGTAAAATTCAATTAAAAAAAAATATCGTTAGGGACTATAATTTGGGTATGTCAGGCATCGAACTTTCTGATGAAATGCTTTCTTACTATTCCCCCTTACGAAAGACAATTAGATGGCCAAAGAAATTGGCAATATGCATTCTTGATATATATATATATATACATTCAAAATGCGCATAAATTTTATAATATAATTACTGGAAACGAAATGACTGCGTTAAAATTTAGAGATCAATTTATCTCAGTTTTTGTTGGAATGGATAAGCTTACAGCATTACAAATTATCAGCAGGATTCGGGATCTTCATTATTTGGAAATTTTACCACCTACAGAAAAAAATATTCGCTGACAGAGCCATGTCAAGTATGTACACAAAACACACAATGACGCGAAACACGTTATTATTGTCCTGTTTGCCAGGAAAAACCACCATTGGGTGCGGAAAATTGTTTTAAAGTGAATCATTCGTAATTTGAATAAATTGGTTTTTATTTTATTGATTTCATTTTATTATTTTTATTGATTTTTATCATCATCATCAAATTCCTGCCATGTACCCACAAGGGGTGTACAGGATATGATAGTACTACATGAAAAAATTATATCATTACTAACTTCCTATCTACAATTTTCCTCCAAATCAGTCTGTTACTTGTCAAGACTCCAATTATCAGATCTTATATTTCTATCGTCTAAGGCACTTTGTACTATATCAATCCACCTATATCTTGGTCTTCCTCTGGGTCGTTTTCCTGCCAACCTGGCAGACAAGAACACTTGTTTTGCTAATCTTTCCTTGCCCATTCTGTTTAGGTGACCATACCACCTGAGATTAGCTCTGCTAATGCATTCCTGGATGCTGACAATATCAAGTTCTTTCCAAATATCCTCATTTTTAATATGATATTGCCATTGATGCCATCTGTTCACACCTATAATCTTTCTCAGGACTCTCATATCTGTGGTCTCTAGTCTTTGGTCAAGTGTTTTACTTCTGACCCAGCTCTCAGATCCATAAGTTAAAACTGGTTTGAACACTGTGTTGTGTACAGCTAATTTAGTGTTCCGACTAATTTCTCTCTTATTCCATATGAATTTATTCAATTGAATTCCCACCATACCAGCTTTGCTGATTCTGTCTATTTCTATATTTAATTTACCATCTTCAGTAAAAATCGTGCCTAAGTAGCTGAAATGTTTTACTTGTTCCACAGGTTCTCCGTTCACAATGCAGTTGACATTTTCAACAATTGTGCCTATTTTCATTGTCTATGTCTTTTTATTGCTGACCTTCATACCATATCTATTACAACAACTATTTAATTTAGTCAGAGAATCTTGCAGACTTGTTGCGGATTTATTTAGAAGTATAACATCATCCGCATAAAGCAAAGGGCTGACATTAACATCTCCAATTTTGATATCATGTTTAATACCACTTTCCTTCATAATGTGATCCATATAGATAATGAATAACAGAGGGGATAACGTACATCCTTGTCTCACACCAGATTTAACATTAAACCATCTTCCTGTACTTCCTTCAATTCTAACTGCTGACTTACAACTCAAATAAAGACTAAGTATTGCTTGATATAATGCCCCATTGACACCATATGACTGCAGCGTATTGAATAGCTTCTCTCTTGGCACCTTATCATATGCCTTTTCCAAATCGACAAAACTTAAATACAGATCTTTGTTATATTCCCATGCTTTCTCGACTATTTGTCTTAAAGTGAAGATCTGATCTTGACAGCCTCTATTTGGCCTGAATCCAGCTTGTTCTTCATCTAACTTTTCTTCCACAATTCTCAACCATTTCTCAAGTATACTGGCATAAATCCTGCCTGGAACACTCATTAGGGATATACGTCTGTAATTCTCACATTCAGTTTTATTTCCCTTCTTATATATGGGTACTATGAGAGCTCTACTCCAATCATCAGGAATTCGTCCCTCTGTCCAGGCTTTCTGAACTATGCAGTGCAGCCACTGTAAGACTCTTATACCACCATACTTCAGCATTTCTGGTCGAATATCATCATCTATCATAGCCATAGCTGCCTTTCCACATTTCAAGCCTTTGATGGCTTTTTCTACTTGAAGTATGGATATGTATTCCTGACTGCATGCCCAGTCAGTGTTTTTTACCACTGTGCTGTCATTTGTTGGAATGGATAAGCTTAAAGCATCACAAATTATCAGCAGGATTCGGGATCTTCATTATTTAGAAATTTTCCTACTTACAGAATTTTATCAGTTTTAAATTGATTTACAAATTACATGGTATAGTACGGATTAGCTCGCGCTTGGCATAGGAGGTTGGTAATAGACATACGAGTATATTCGTAGTTGGCTTCTGAGACACATACATAATATACTGTATTTTAGTTGAAATTATTTCCCTTCTATCAAGCTCCCAGATGTGCTCTTCGCTTTATTCAGAATCCAAGGGTCCAAATTAAGGTAATTATACTAAGGGTTAACTCGTGTTTGGCATAGGATGTCGGTAAATCGACATACGAGTATATTCATAGTTGGCTTGTGAAGCTCGTATATGAACTATGAGTATACTCGTAGTTGGCAGTGAACATGTTAATGCAGATGAAATATTTCAGTCCTTGGTTAGCAAGGGTGTGAGGACTAGATTTTTCACTTTGCGAGTAGCGAATGAATGGAATGGGTTGCTAGAGTCAGTTGTGAGTGCTTAATCTGTTAATAGGTTCAGGGAAAGGCACGATATTGTGTGGATAGTTGGGTCTTCCATGATGAGTCTTTGGACTCCATAGAAATTACCTTGCAATCTAATAATAATAATAATAATAATTTAACCTTGGTATCTCCCTAGGTCTGGTCTCACTGATGAGAACTTAATAAAGCCAAACTAGTCTGGGTTGGTGACACTACCCATAATGCATAGCAGTATATATATCCGAGAGGAAGTGCACTTTGTATGATGGAATACTAAGCCAACTGATGTGAAGTCAACAGCCCTCTCTATATAAGTAGAGTTGTAAAGATATGTCACACTTAAACTTCGCGTGGTTAGCCTAGTGGCTGTGTGCTTCACAACCATATGCCTGGGAAAGGAGTGTCCTAGGTTCGATTCCAGTCAGTGATGTGAGGAGCTTAAGGATCTTCCTCAGCCATAGCCAAGTTAGCCGGTCTTGTGCATGGACAGTAAGGTCCCCCCCCAGTTTATACTGGGGTTTTTCATCCTGCAAAACAGGCAAACCGGCCTTAAGAACTCAACACTACGGACAAAGGATACACCGGGGGCATAGGGCTGACCACCTTATCCTGTGAACAGTTTGAGGTCCGGTGATTAATAAACCCTCGACACTGCAAGGTAAAAGGAAAATGAGAATGAGATGAGACTTATATTTGGTACATCTATTGTCTGCCTTGAAACGATATTAAAGAAAATATGCCAACTCTTAACTTCAAGTAATACCATATATTATAGTATTACTTGCAGTAATTTTTTTTTTTTTTTTTGTCTTTTCCAGCTGCTACTAGAGAACCTAGAGAGCACAAGTAGAAGACAAGTAGAAGACTTGAATTGATGATATAAAGCTTGAGATCATAAACGATAAGCAAAATACATATCTGTCAAAAACAACAGGCACAGAATCGGCATTAGACATCACAGCAGTAGATTATGAAACTGCAAGTCTTACCCAGTGGAAAATACTAAAGAATGCCATCAGTGATCATAGACCTATTATCACAACCATTAATTTGCATTTAGACCAAAAACCACAGACAAAGAGATCTTGGAACTTCAGAAAATCAAACTGGCTTAAATACACACAACTATTAGAAACATATTGCACTGGCACACCCACTAGTAAAGAACTTGATCAGCAACTACTAGAATTAACTAACAACATACAGAGAGCTGCAAAAAATTCAGTTCCCAGAGGACTAAGGAAAAAACAATTGGGTTCCAATTTGGAAAGATCATAATATCAATGCGATGATTACTGAAAAAGATATTATCAATGAACAGTTAAAACAAAATAATACAGAAGACAACAGAAAGAAGTTAATCGAATTAACTCAAAACATAGAAGATGAAATTTCTAACTTCGAACAAAAAAAGTGGAAAGAATTCTGCAATAAACTATATCTAAGAAAAGATGCTGAAATATCATCACATTATTAAATAACGCAACATTTCCGGATACTGATCATTATATCAAACAGTCTCCTCAGGAATTAATACAGCAGCAACAAATAAACAGATGGCAAATATCCTGGTCAAACATTTCTAACGTAAGCAAACTGCAATAAAACAAAGAAGACAAAAAAGTGCAGGAAAATTGCAAAACACTGGCTAATACAATCCAGAACCTATCCTTCTGAAGACATCTTTACTCAGGACCTCACAATGACAGAATTAGAAACAGCAATTAGTCAAATTGACCCTGACAAATCACCCAGAATTGATCTTATCTTTGGACATATGATTCAAAACATGGGAAAAAATAGCCAAAAACTTCCTGGAATACAGGTAAACTACCAAATCTGGAAAATATCAGCCATTAGCCTAGTGACTGTAAAAGTTACAGACTAATAGCTTTGACTAGCACTCTCTGTAAACTAAACAAAAGAATAATACATAGCAGACTTATGAATTGGCTCTTAGAAAATAACAAGATCAATTTCTTGTTACTGAATATAGGTCTCATTATATTTTCTTTGCCAATCAGTCATAGATGGCTTACAAGAAAAACCACCAAAAAAAAAGACAATAGCAATATTCTTGGATCTCAGATCTGCCTTTGATCACGTTTGGAGACAAAAGTTAATAAAAATTGCCTACAATACTGGAATAAGGGGAAACACATTAATTTGGATTTCAGATTTCATGAAAGAAGACAAATGAAAGTAAAAGTTAATGGAATTTATTCCAAGATGCATCGAACTTAAGCTGAAGTCCCACAAGGTTCTGTTTTAAGCTCACTCCTATTTCTCATCTATATGAACAATTTCCACCCTCACATAATAAATGACACAAAAATAGCATGCTGTGCAGATGATATAGCAATCTGACACACAAGCAGTAATCCTCAACAATCTGAAAAAGTCCTAAATAATTCAATAAAAGGCTTAGAGAGATGTGCAAAGAAACTTAAATTACAGATTAACCCAGAAAAAACAAAACTAAGCATCTTCTCCACTGATAGAAAAAAAATACGCTACAACCCCCAAATCAAAATATATAATACCAAAATACAAAAAACAGTCTCCAAAACACTTAGGCCTAACTCTAGATACTGAACTGAGATTTACAACTCATATTACAAATATATCTAATAAAGCTCTTAAAAAGCTTAATATCATTAAAAGGCTTTGTAGAACAAAGTGGGGTGCAAAACAGAAGACAATCAAAACTACAGATCATCATCATCATACGTATCAAGGATTTAGGCCTAGTATGGCCTGTTCCGGCCTTAGAAGTCATCGTTGAATCGTTTAAGAGGACGTCCTGGTTTTCTTTTTCCTAATGGCTCGTACTTTAAGGCTTGTTTTGGTAATCTTTCTGTTTTCATTCTTTGAACGTGTTCCATCCATCTATGTTTATATTTTTTAATTTTTTCAATTACTGGTTCTTGGTTTAATTCTTTCATAATATCTTCATTTCTTTTGTGATCAAATAGGGTACACTTTGCAGTTTTTCTCATAAACTTCATTTCTGCTGTTGTTAATCTTTGTTTGTCTTTTTGTTTTATTGTCCAGATTTCGCTTCCGTACATTAAGACCGGTAGGGCTAATGTATTGTATACTTTTAGCCTGGTTTGTTTTTGAACTAGGTTTGGTTTAAATATAGAGTTAATTACTCCTGTTATTTTTAAATATTTTGCAATTTTTATGTTTATATCTTTATCATTTTCATAAGTGATCATATATCCTAGGTAGTTAAATGAATTCACCTGTTCTAAGATCTTGTTATCTAATACTATTTTAGTTCTTGCTGGATCTTGTCCTTTAAAGGCCATAGTTTTTGATTTTTCCGTTGATATTATCATACCATAATCTTTGGATATCTCATTTAGATTTAAAATAGCTTTCTGTAAGTTATCTTCAGAATTTGTAATTATTATTTGGTTGTCTGCAAAGAGGAGAGTGTTTAAGTTAACTGTAGGTGAAAGTTTAATTCCTTGATGTAAATTTTTACTCCATTTTATTATTATTTCATTTAAGTAGATATTAAAAAGAGTTGCTGAGAGGGGACATCCCTGTCAGACCCCTTGGTTTATCTCTCTTGTATATGATAGCTCATGATTTTATCTTATTTGTATTTGATTATTTTCATATATACTTGTGACAGCTTTTAGGATATTATTTGGTATTTGTCTTTCTTTTAATATGTTAAATAATATGTTTCTTTTAACTTTGTCAAATGCTTTTTCAAAGTCAATAAATGCAACATGTGTTTCTAAATTATATTCTCTTCTTTTCTCTATAACTACAGATACGGCACTCATACGACCCACTTAAAATGCCTATCTTTTAGTGTTACATGGTGATCAGCATTCATTTTATTAAATAACTCTTTTAATATCCTAATGTTTCGGATCTTCATATCAAGATCATCATCTGGAGCATACACAAATATACAGGACAAGCTAAGTTACATTACATACAGTAAGCTAAAGAAACAATGAATTGATCACAAGTTATTCTACTGGCATGACCTCTAGTGAAAAAAAAAAAAAAATTAATTTATAAACTACATCAAGCTACATTCTATTTATTTTACATATAGTTTTATTTTTTTTTATAATATAGTTTTTTTTTTATAATATTTTAATATAGTTTCATTCTATTATTCTATTTATTTTACATACTACATGAATAAACATTCTTTTCTTGGATTCTGATTATGTAGAGATTAAAGTAATTATTATTTGCTTCAGAATCCAACATGATCTTCCATCACAAAGGCTAGACTTGTAATTATTTAATTAATGTAAACAACTTATTTTACATAAGTATAAAGAGTTAATAAGCTTCATTTCAGCAATGAAAACATTACTTAAATTAAGGGGATATTAAATCCCGCATAGTTTTAAAACCGAATAAGAAACTCAAAGATCGGAACCAGAGAGTTTCTTGCCGATTATAGTAAACTATAAAAAGTATCGGTGACACTAGCGTTAGCCAATGCAAGTGATCCTAGTACGTAGTACAATACCGGGCAACTCGTTGCAAAGGTGGAGGAAGTTCAGATCGCTATTCTTAGGTATTTTCCATAATGTAAAAACACATTTCCTAAGAAATGTATGCTGTTATTACATTATGGAGGGCGGTCACTACCCAGACCAGTTTCAGCCTTTTTTGAGGCTTCATCAGTGAGTAGCTACTTAATTTAAGTAATGTTTTCATTGCCGAAATGAAGCTTATTAGCTCTTTATACTTAAGTAACTTAATGGTTGCACCTGTTTGGAAAACTCGTTCGCAGAGTACATAAGTTCTTTTCGCTATACACTTTGGTATTAGGTCTAGCTACTCACTGATGAAGCCTCAAAAAAGCTGAAACCGGTCTGGGTAAGGACCTCCCTCCATAATGTAATAACAGCATACATTTCCTAGGAAATGTGTTTTTACATTATGGAAAATACCTAAGAATAGCGATCTGAACTTCCTCCACCTTTGCAACAAGTTGCCCGGTATTGTACTACGTACTAGGATCACTTGCATTGGCTAACGCTAGTGTCGCCGATACTTTATAGTTTACTATAATCGGCAAGAAACTCTCTGATTCCGATCTTTGAGTTTCTTATTCGGTTTTAAAACTATGCGGGATTTAATATCCCCTTAATTTAAGTAACTTATTTTACAATTTAATATTCATATAACTACTTTAATTTTGTCTAATATCTAATTATTTAATCAAAGATATATGTATTAATAGTGATAAGACTGTATTAAATATTATTAAGCTATTTTAATTATTACTATGTTAATATTATAAGAACTTGTATTTGATAATTTAACTGCGCATTATTTGAAATGTAAATATTCTCTATTTATTCCTGTTTGTAAAGTTTAACGTTATGTAATAGCTCAATTTTATTATATTTTGTTTTGTTGTCATGGAAACATATGTAATTGAATGAGCACGTTTTGGAACACCGCGTGAGGTTTATTGAAAAGAGTTTTAGAAAGAAATCACGAGAAGAATTTAGGTGGGAAGAATGGATATAAAAAGCAATGAACGCTGAAATTATTAATAAGGAAACAGAGAGAGAGAGGATTAGCATTAGGTTGGAATCGGAGCATTCGGGAATCAAATTTCGCAGTCTTTAAATATAAATTTTCTGTATATTTGAATTAGAAATCAACTAGTAACTAATTTTTTGGTTAAGAACATCATAGCGACTAACATGTCGGATCCAACTAGAAGACAGAAGAAAACTCTCCACAGATAAATTCACTAACAGATCAGCAGCCAAAACAGGATCGCATCTCACTCAGGACTTTTGATGCTTGGACAAGAAAATCGAGACTAAAGAGATCATCCACTTTACAATATGATTATGAAATTAGAAAACAGATCAATTAAGAGCACCTGTCCATTGAAAAAGCAATGAGCCATTCTTTTTCCACTATTCTACCAAAAAACACAATGAGAAACTTAAACCTCCTAGAACCCTTTTCAAAAAATGATTCACAGCAAGAAAATAAAAGAAAAGGACTTGATACTATACATCACTTAAATAATCTAAACTGTGTCATTGCCTATACTGATGGATCATCTGATGAAGCACTCAACCAAGGAGGTTCAGGGGTTTTTCTAACTCTACCTGGAGGTGAGGAAATGCAAATCAAAACCACAGCTGGCAAAATAGCTTCAAACTTAACTTGTGAATTAACAGCCATACAAACAGCTCTCAAGTTCTATCTCTCAAATTCAATAATAAACATTGCAGAAGGAATAACCATCCACAGCAACTTAAAATCTGTACTTGAGGCATTAAAAAAATGGAAAAACAAAACTCACACAAAAAATTCATGAACTACTAACAAATTTAAATTTGAAAAATAAGAACTGCACACTGCAATGGATACCAGCTCATGTAAATATTGAAGGCAACGAAAGGGCAGACAGACTAGCCAAAGAAGCAAGATACTTACCTCAAAAATTACCCACTATCAACTAACTGATGCTAACTCTGTCACACAAAAATAAGATTGGTAAAACAAATTATCAAGAAGAAGAATGAAATCAGTGAAATTAATGAAAATAGAGAAATAACCACAATCGTTACCAGACTAAGGATGGAACGTTTTAAAGGCATGAAAATTCAGCTAGATGGTAGTACGAGCTATGAAACATGCAAGAACTGCCCAGGAGTTGAATTAATACTCGTCCATATCTATTCCTGTCCAACAATTGCTGCTACTCTACAGAAAACTGCTTTGGCAATCTGTTGAACTTTGTAGTAGAGCTTTTCTCTAGGGTTATTGTCAGTTTTCTGTTGAGTCCATTGAAGCTCTTCAATGGACTCAACAACAACAATAGAACCTAGTAATATTAAAGCACTTTATCAGTTTTTCATTATTTGAAAGAAACATTCCATATACACTGCTTGGAAAGAAGTCAACAGACATCATCATAGACAAGGCGCATTGTGCCATGTAATGAATCAGTCATGTATTTGTAGCCAGTATAAATTGGAGGAATATTTTGCCTCCAAATCAGTTCAATTGTGTCCAGGTGAAATGGCAGCGAGAAGAGAACTGACAGAGTTTGAAAGAGGCATTGTGATAGGATGCCATGTTGCAGGCCAATCTGTTCTGCAAATTGTGGACAAATTGGGCCATTCCAGGTACTGAATTGCAAGTGTTACCTGCAGTGTGCTATGAAGGATAATATGTAAAAACTGTCATTTGCCAGCTGATACATTTGAAAAGATGTTCACCAGGCATCTGCCATATTCATACCTGTCCATCTGCTTGCTAGAAGCACAGCGTGTTTTTTTTTTGAAGAGTTCTGGGCATCAACTGGAACACGAATCTACACAAAAAAATTCAAAACTGAGGTTCAAGACATGGGTTTCTATCATAGCACTGTAACATGCAAGTCCCCAAACCAACTCGCAGCATCAGCATCAGTGGTGCAAAAATGCACATACAGTGTGACATGGAAACTTGGAAAGCTGTGTTATATAGCGACAAATCACGCTGTGCTTCTAGCAAGCAGATGGACAGGTATGAATATGGCAGATGCCTGGTGAACATCTTTTACCAGAGTGTGTAACTCCAACTATGAAATTCGGAGGTGGCAGTGTGATGGAATGATCTGGTTTTTCCTGGTTTGACCATAGACTTCTGTTTGTGGTGCCACAAACACTGAGCTCTGAGAGGTATCTGAACATTCTGGACAATGCAATGCTTCTTACTTTGTGGTCTTTCTATGGAACTGATTGCCTGAAGTGCATTTTTTCCAGCAAGACAGTGCACTGTGTCATGAGGGCACTGTTGGAAATGCATGGTTTGTGGTCTCCACAGGGCCATGATCTCAACATACTGAATATCTGTAAGATGAACTTGAGGGGGGGGGGGGATCAGGTGAGGTCAAGGGACGTCTACTCCACAACAGTCCAGGACCTCATTACATGCATACAGGAACAATGGTCCAAAATTTCCATTGATCGCTATCATAAGCTTGTGGAAAGTATATCCTGTAGGATTTCTGCAGTCATTGCAGTAAGAAGGTCCTACATCTTATTAAGGTGGTTGCCATGGCTGTTTGTTCCCTCATATGGTGTTTGTTGACTTCTTTCCAAGCACTGTAATAAACATGCACAAAAAGAGCTTATGGCTCTTTTTGTGCATGTTTATTTCCTATGCTTTGATGATACCAATTTGCATATTTTATTCACCTGTTGTTTTCACTTATTGTAAGTAATACCTTTCAGTTCTTGTAGTCCCTGATGAAGGCAGCCCAACTTGGACCATTGAAACATTCGAAATAAACACAAAACACATGAACTATGCATGTATGTTTCTTTCAAAAGCTAAGCTCCTGCCATCAACACCACTATTCCACAAAAAACCATTCTATGTCTCATCAAGCATATTTGTTATGTCACATTTCTTGAAATGTATTTTCCACTTATTACTTGAGGAATGTGCTTCACTGCATTCTTAACTGATACACAAATCTGCCATTGTGTAATGAATAAGCCTTGTTGTGTCAAAGCTGAACTGAAAAGCAGATGTATGCACATAATCGGCATGTGCAACACTAATGTGAGTCCTCCATGGATGGTCAACTTAATACATACTAAGTGATTCTAGTTGTCAGTAGAATCACTTATTACTTCTTCAATTTTTGCCAATGAAAACTCTCCACAATAAGCATATTTCAGGGATTAATTACATGAGACTGATCTGACCACTCTGACTTGGTTACAGGAAAGTTCACCAAAAAACAATTCATCGAAAGACAATTTATCGAATGCAATTAATCGAACGACAATTCATCAAAAAAGCAATTCGCCGAATAAACAATCCATCGAACGACAATTTAACGAATAGCAATTCATCAAATGAACAATTCACCGAAAAGTTTTCGATAAATTCTTTCATAATTCATCGAAAAGTCATTTTTCTTGCAAACTACTGTTAAAAGCATTCGGTAATGTTACTCAAGATACAGACAACATATGGAAGTGGTCAATGAAACGTAATAATTATTTTATTGCATTTTATAACATTTTATGTAAGTGTACATACTGCTTCATTGTGCAGATAGCAATTTATCTGTATGGAACAATTTCGTTCTACCAAATTTTGTCATAATAATACTAGTTAGATTGAAATTAAGACTTACATATATATATATATCTTAACTGTAAAATTTCATTAAATTTTACAAAGCAGAATTACTGATATCATTTCGAAACTTCTTTGCAGCTTCTTGTACTGGCAACATCTGCGAATTATGATATGTCAGAGTTATTGTAATACATGATTTCGACATGTTGTTTCTTTGTAGCTCCGAATAGTGCATAGTTCAGTTGGTATAAACGAAGCCCTTTAATTAGAAAGACCTGGGTTAGAATCCCATATACAATGAGCATAATTTTTATCAGTCCTCTTCAACTGAGGGTGAGTTAGCAGGCCTAATACAGAGATGGCTGAACTTTTCCTCTAAGTTTGAACACAAAATAATACGAAAATCAAACAGCTATCAGACACAAAAGACGATAACTCGTTCCTTGGATATCTGCAGAGTCTTTGCGGTGTTTTTGGCTGGTATTTTTTCGTCGAGGATCATGGCATGCACTGCATCGATGTTTTCAGGTGTGATCTCTGTGGAAGGTCTCTGTGACCTGGGAGCATCTGTGTCTCGGGATGCCCAGCATTCAACTTGGTCACTAATCTAGCAATTGTCGGTTATTGTGGGGGCACAGTTCTCTAAAGTTTCACACAAAGTTTGGTGAATCTCAGTTGAGGACTTTTCTTGCAGCAAGAAAAATGTGATGGCCCACACATGTGTGTCTTCGAATTTCTTCAAAATCTCTAACATGTATTCTTGAATATCCTAAATGAAAAAAGAATAAATTAATGCGAATTAAGGAAACGTGGGCATTAAAGGGTTTAAGATATGTACTTCCTTTTGGTTTATATCAGTTGCTTTAATATCATTTTTGTTCTAGATGTTTATCAGAACTTTTCAGTCCCTGAAATCTTTCCTCGGTGGCCAGCAGTTTCAAGACAACGATGAGGTCAAAGAAGCAGTCAATATGTGGTATGCATCACAGGCAATTCATCCTTCTACCAACCAACCAACCTTCCTATGATGAAGGTATACAACTCTTGGTGCCCCGTTATGATAAGCGCCTGAACAATGGCAGAAATTATTCAGAAAAGTAGTGAAAGATGTCTACTTTAATTTCAATAAAGTTTTTTTTTTGTAAATATATTTTTGTTTCTCTGACAGCCCATCGGAACTTACTTTCTGGACGTCCCTTGTAAAATATCTTATCAAAATATAGATATCCCACAAGTTCAAAATACAGAAATAGATGAAATTTAAGAAGTTAATAATACAGTATTTGTAAAGCTGCTAAACATTTGTTTCTATATGTCATGAGCAAACTGTTTTGCGATGTTATTCTTATTCTTATTTCACATCTAAGCAAGACTTTAGTCTTGCTTTGATGTGAAAAAAATGTATTAAAATTAGTTATTAAAGCATAATTATAATTTTGTACAAACTGTCTAAAGTTTTGTGATGTTGGTGCTCTTTGTATGCAAACAAATGTTTATGAAATGTTATCAATTATGAGTGAAGCAAAAGTTGCCGGCATAATTCATGTTGACTGAATAATTAAATGAATAAATTAAGATTTGAGCTGTTATAAATTCTAGCTGTTTCATTATGAAATTGTAATTAACTTTTTTGTGCTGGGAAGAAAGAACTCATCGTTTCAAGCACAATGCTGGAAAGCAGCAATGGCAGAACTTGAGCAGAACGAATGCTACAGGGCATTGAGCTGTCCATGGAGTAGAAAAGGAATACAGCAGGAGGATGCTGTGGAGTTTCTATGTTTTCAATGTAGGAAGACTAAGAGAGGATAATAAGCCAAAAGGCTATTTTACCGGTGAATTTGTTAATTAAGAGGGAGATGTTAAATCCCGTTTTATTTTATAGCCGGGTACGAAACTCGGGTCAAAATCCATCGACATCTGTAGAGTTTCAATGCCGAAAAAACTATAGACGGAACCAAGTGAAAAAATGATCACTTGGATAGTACAACACCATGGCAACTCCATGCAAAGGTGGAGCAAGCTCCCTCACTAACTTTAATATTCTTTCATAATGTAAAACCCAGCTCCTAAGAGATGTAAATATATTGTTTTACATTATGAGAATAGGTCACTACCCAGACCGATTTCAACCTTTTTTGAGGTCTCATCAGTGAGCAGGTAGACCTGGAATTTTGGCTTATTATTATCTTTGTAGTTTACAATATTTAACAATATATAGCACACCACTTTGGCAATTCGATAGTAGAGGTATGCAAGTTTCTGTTCACTTAAAACCTTGATATTCCAGGTCTACCTACTCACTGATGAGACCTCAAAAAATTATGAAAGAATATTAAAGTTAGTGAGGGAGCTTGCTCCACCTTTGCATGGAGTTGCCCTGGTGTTGTACTATCCAAGTGATCATTTTTTCACTTGGTTCCGCCGATAGTTTTTTCGGCATTGAAACTCTACGGATGTCGATGGATTTTGACCCGAGTTTCGTACCCGGCTATAAAATAAAACGGGATTTAACATCTCCCTCTTAATTAACTAAGAGAGGATGTCCTTGTATGATGAGATAAGTTTTTATAGTCATTAATCCAAATAGGATTTATTTCAGTTGAGGCTGAAAAGGAACTTTATAATGCTTGAGAGTTCATATAGAAATTGGCCCAGTAAAGTTTGTTTTATTTAATTCTCAGTCTGATAAGTTTTCTAACTGTGGATATGGTTTTAATTATTTCTTCACACACATTCATACAGAAGGCAAAGGTTTTCTAAAGTGTGCTGTTGTTAAAGTTTTAAGAAGAATGTTGAGATTTTCATATAAAATGTTAATTCATTTTAAGTGATGTTTAATTCATTTTAAGTTTTAGTAGTTTAGTCTGAGTTTGCTGCTACTTTCATATAGAAAGTGAAGGTATAGAAGTGTCTTGAATGAAGACAGGATTTGTTTTATTCAATGTTCTTGTGATTTTTTGATGCAAGAAGAATTTGACTGTTGTGTTGCTGTCATATAGAGAGCAGTTTTTGTGCTAGTCTTTCTCCTGTGTGAACTACTCAAGAAAGAATAAAAGTTCTGTAGAAGGCAAGAGAAACGTTTTAAGAGTTTTTTGTCCATATAGGACAATATCTGTTGGTTTATGTGATTGTAAAGAAGTTGTGTGGTTACAGTATTTTTCTTATTGTGATTTGAAGAATACACTGGTGAAGTAGTTGATTTGATGTTGTATATATTGTGTGTTTTGTGAATTAAAGATTTTGATTTTGGTTAAAAACTGTTTGAAGATCCACTCTCTTAATCGGTTTATTGGGTATAATGGGATTTCAAGGTTTAATAACAGTTTAGTTTTGGTATTTTTTTCTTTTACTTTTTGAATTAAAGAATTTTAACCACTGAGAAAGCAAGTAAAATATATACTCCCATCCTTCAACACACACACAGTTACATCATTGCTAACTTCCTAGTGACAGATTTCTCCAAAAAAAAACCTGTTATCTGAGTTATTGTCAGATCTTATAAGACACTTCTTACTACATTAATCCATCTATATCTTAGTCTTCCTCTATGTTGGCAGTGGAGATAATATATGCACCATTCTCTCAAATCTAATTTAAGATCAAATCATCTTCCTGTACCTTCTTCAATTCTAACTGCTGACTTACAAACTCAAATATGGACTATGTATCGCTCAAGTATACACTATGTCCCTATTTACACCATATAATTGGAATGTTTTGAATAACTTTTCTCTTGGAACCTTGTCATATGCCTTTTACAGATCTTAACCACCATACCGACCATTATGGATCAAATACGCATCCTCATACGCTTCGTATCATATATTTCAATGTAATATCAATGATATTACAATTTTAATATGCACTTCGCATCCATGATAACCTTGACATCTATAGACATCTTGGCTGGTAGCATGGTTAAATACAGAGACATTAGCCAAAACACTAAACTAGCAGTATACAAGACAGCGTTCAAACCAATTTTAAGTTATGAATTGGAGAATTGGATTAGAAATAAAGCACTTGACCAAAGATTAGAGACCACAGATATGAGAGTTCTTAAAAAAATTAGAGGCCTGAACAGATGGCATCAATGGCAGAATCATATTATAAATGAAGATTAATAAGGAACTTGACATTGTTTGTATTCAAGAATGTGTGAACAGGACTAATTTAACGGGGTATGATCACTTAAATAGAATGGGAGGAAAGTTTAGCAAAACAGGTGTTTGATGCCAGGATGGCAGGAAAAAGACTCAGAGGAAGACCAAAGTCTAGGTGGATTGATTCAGTCAAAAGTGCCTTAGTAGAACAAAATGTTAGATATGGCAATAATATTGGAGTGCTGACAAGTAATAGACTAATTTGGAGGAAAATTGCTGATATGAGATTAATAATAACGTAAAGTTAATCATGTATAATAGCCTAAACATTCCTTCAGAGTACATACCAGCAATTGATGATGATGAAATTCAGATCCTTGTTATATATCCTTGATTTCTTAACTATTTGTCTTAAAATGAAAACTGACAATCTCTATATGGACTAAACCCAACTTTCTCTTTCACAATTTTAATTTGCTTTTTCTCAAGTAGGCTTGCATAAATCTTACCAGGAGCATTCAACGGGAAAATTCCTCTGCATTTCACATCCAGTTTTATTTCCCTATTTTTGGAGTACATAAGAGTTCTACTCCAATCATCTGGAATTCAACTCTTAGAAATGCTCAAATATGGAAGTCTCCATATTTGAACATTTCTGATCGAATCACCTACACCAACTGCCTTTGACATTTCATGTTTTTGATGACTTTTCTACTTTGGGTATTGATATATATTCTTGACTGTATTCCTGCTGAATATTTTTTACAATTTATTTTGTCCGGTGAGCTTCATGTACAGCTTATCAGAAATAAAAATATTTAATTGGTAGTTTCAAACATCTTCTTGTATACATCTTCAGATTAAATACAAACAGAAAAAACTATTAGCAGAGAGCTTTCTCAATTAATAACTGTTAAAAATTGAATGAACATAAACCAGGTTTTGAATATAGCATCAATATGTCAGACACATGGATCATTGTTGCTATGTTTTAGTGTAGCCTCTCATAGTCTAATTCATTCTAATTCATTAATATATAGGTTTTTGATGACCAAAGCTAGTTTATGATGAGACCTTGGTTTTTCATTAATTTAGATTAGACATCATATCATTTTGCTAACCTATTTAAATCTGCTAACACAGTTGTTGAATTCTATGTATGGAATTTTTGTAAGCTGCCAAAGTACTTGGTGCTTTTCTTTGATAGTGTGCAATGCCAATCCTCACTTATGTTAGCTTAGTGTTCATTTCAAACCATAAAAATCTCAACTCGTTTTTTACCACTGTCCTGTTTCATTCAGCAATCTTTTAAAGTAATTACTCTGACACTAAAATATCTTTATCTGCAATTTTCAGGTCACTTTCATCATCTCTGATTCCTATTACAGTACTTCCCTTTCTAAACTTTTTCAATAGCCTCTAGAATATTTTACCACTTCCTGATATTTATCTTCTGTGTCCTTAAAGTCCTCCCATGACTTTTGTTTAGTTAGTTTAACACAGTGCTTTGCTTTTTTTGCATTTTTCTCTGTATTCTCTCAGAACACATGCTAACTTACTTGATATGTTTTTTCTTTTCTTTGACTGCCTTTTTTTTTAACTTCCTGAGTCCATCATGAAGTTCTGATTTTTCTATGCAGACAACTTTATCCCATTCTTCTTTGGCTGAAATCTATCAATATTTTCTTCAGGGTCTTCCAGAGAATCTGTAAGGTTTGGTTCTTGTTTCAAACTCTTTCATTTTTTCTTGAATAATATTTGTATATTTGAGTCTGCAGTTCCACCTCTGAAAGCTGCTCAACTTTGATTCATTTTAAAACTTTCTTACATTTTCTCTACAATATGAAATTGAATTTTATCCTGCTCAAAACTAAATGGTGATAACTCTCTAATTCAAATCTTCTACATACTCTTATGTTCTGAACCAACATGAAGATTTTGCTATCAAGATAACATAGTCAATGAGAATTTTCTTATTTTTGTATCTTCTCTCCATTTGAATTTGTGCACATCTTTATGCTGGAACACGGTATTAGTAACAATTATTAGCATTGCTCTTTTCTCCAAATGTTTTGCAAAAATTTGGAGAAAAGAGCAACAAAATATTTTTATATGTCTGGTAATCATTTCCTACTATCAGCTGCCCTCTTTAATGTCCCAAGAAATTTCTCCAATTCTGCCTTAGTAGAACTCTCTGTGGGACCACAGGCATAAATCAGTCTCAATTTGTTCCTTACAACCAATCATTGCCTGAACATAATATCTTGTATTTGTTGATTAGAAAAACCTCGCCTATTTTTGTCCCCTCGGTTCAGATAACACCTATTACATTGATCTGGTACTTATTCAATTCATTTGCTAGGTCCAATATTTTAACCCTGCTGATGTTGAATTGGGTTTATGTGAGTAGCTGATTTTTCACTTTTTGCTTTAGTTCTCTGATGAAAACAGCAGGGAAAGGTCCTCATTTGATGTGGACACGAATTCTCCAGCTGACAGGAAATTCTATCATGTTGTATCATGTTTACTTTTTTGTTTCACATCACTTTATTCTGGTTTAAGGCAATATGAATACAATTCAGTCAACTTAATTTCAGAGTGGCACACCATCCTCATTCCTCCAGTATCCAGATAAATAGTTACTAATGGGTGCACCATGAGAAGATGAGGAATGGACATTATGTCAGAAGTCGGGGTTAGTACTCTGCATCCCTTAAAAGGCTATGTGGTGGTCTCCACCCAATTATTCAGCTTTGACCATTTAGCAAATCTCTTTTACTTTTAAAAAATATTAATATAATTCAGCTGATAGATCCATATAGAGTAAGTTTATAACTACAATGCAACCTATAAATCAACAAATTATGGTTCCAAAAGAAAGTGTTCAATTTATTTCAAGTCACATAGGATTTCATCTGTTAAACATGTGGCCAACTTTCCCAAGTTTTATGGTATTTATATATGTATACTACATCACATGCCAGTGTGTATACCAAAAACATTAATTCATGTTTAATTAAATACATTAAATAAATATTTTAATTAAAACTATATCACATTAAAAAACAACAACAGTAATGATTCATTTGTTGAAAGCCTATTAATATTAGAAATTACCTTTTTCTCCAACAAATGGCAAAGACCATGTAAACACATCCATGAAGTTTGGTAACCAGTATGGATGAGGAGAGCAGTTGAACTGGCGAATGTTCATTACATTGTTTTCATATTTTAAAACTGCAGCTACAAGAAATAGAATTCTAATTTATATATTTTTGTAATAAAATTTAAAAAATGATAATAATAAAACTTAATACTGGCTAATTTAACTGCTAGATGAATTTTATCATTTGGTGTGAGAGCCACTTGACTTACAAGAGACCTGAAGGGGCTTAAAAATTGTTCATGTTTGGATTATGTTTGCACAGGAGAACCAGATTATCTAATTCTAACTCATGATAATATTAATGTACAATAGGTTTTAAACCTTTCATAGATGGGATGCATAAATATATATCATCATCATCATAAAATTCCTGACATGTATCCTCAAGGAGTGTACAGGACATGATAGTACTACATGAAAAATTTACATCATTACTAACTTCCTATCTACCATTTTCCTCCAAATCAATCTGTTACCTGTTAAGACTCCAACATTCTAATCTGTTCCCTTTCAGTCATTTCCAACCGTAGTAGGTGACTTTGTAGGCATTGCCCACAAAATATTCCTGGTGAGATTTTTACAAGGTAGTTCACCATTGCTTTCCCCAACTCCCCAAATTTTAACCGGGCTCAGGACCGGCATATGGCTGGGAAGTATTCATGACTGTAATCCACGTGTGTTCACGTGACCGGTTTGCCTGTTCTGGGGGACGAAAAAACCCAAGTTTCCAGGTGAAAAAACCTCCTACCTCCATGAGACTGGCTAACTCACCCTTAGTCAAAAGAGACCAGATAAAGGTTCCTCACGTCACTGACGGGAATCGAACCTAGGTCTTTCTGACCAAAGGGGCTTCATCTATACTGACTGAGCTATGGAGACTCCAAATCAATCTGTTACTGTCAAGACTCCAACATTATCAGATCTTATATTTTCATCTTCTAAGGCACTTTTTACTGTATTAATCCACCTATACACATTGGTCTTCCTCTGGGTCTTTTTCCTGCCAACCTGGAAAAGAACACTTGTTTTGCTAATCTTTCCTATCCTGTTCTATTTAAGTGACCATACCACCTGAGATTAGCTCTGCTAACACATTCCTGAATGCTAACAATGTCAAGTTCTTTCCTAATATCCTCATTTTTAATAATGATATTGCCATTGATACCATCTGTTCACCCCTAATCTTTCTCAGGACTCTCATATCTGTGGTCTCTAGTCTTTGGTCAAGTGTTTTATTTCTAACCCAGCTCTCAGATCCATAAGTTAAAATTGGATTGAACACTGTCTTGTATACAGCTGATTTAGTGTTTTGATTAATTTCTCTCATATTCCATATAAATTTATTCAATTAACTTCCTACCATACCAGCTTTGTTGATTCAGTTGTCTATTTCCATCTTCACTAAAAATTGTGCCTAAGTAGCTGAAATGTTTTACTTGTTCTGTAGGTTCTCGATTCACAACGCAGTTTATATTTTCAATGCTTCTGTCTATTTTCATTGTTTTTGTCTTGTTATTGCTGACCTTCATACCATATCTATTCAACAGTTATTCAATTTAGTCGGGGAATCTCACAGACTTATACCGGATTTATTTAGAAGTATAACATCATCTGCATAAAGCAAAGAGCTGAGATTAACATCTCCAATTTTAATATCAGGTTTAGCATCACTTTCCTTCATAATGTGATCCATACAGATTCATTTTACACAAATTATGGACTCTACAACCATGTTATAAATAATCATTTTAATTTCCCGACGTTTCAACGACCATATATTAAGGTCATCATCTGAAGTACACACACACACACACACACACACACACACACACACACACACACACACACACACACACACACACACACACACACACACAGAGAGAGACAAGCTGAATTACATTTCACACAGTATGCTGAAGAGACAATGATTTGATCAACAGTTATTCTACTGGCCTGCCTTCTAATGAAAATAAAATAAAATTACAATAAATAAATGAAATAAAATAAATTAAATACATCAAAGCTATATTCTATTTAAGAATAGTTTTTGTCCCAGTAAATGATGTCCTAATTTAACATGACAATTATTATATTAGATTTAGAATCCTGGATTATAACACGGTTGTAGAGTCTATAAGTTGTGAAAAATGAATGCTGATCACCGTGTAATGCTAAAGGAAAGGAATGATCCATATAGATAATGAGTAACAGAGGGAGGGATATATATAAAAAATGAAATATACATTCTGTCAATTAATTAAACCATGTTGTGGTTTCTGGATAACCGAAAATGTTGGTCAATATAGAAGAAATAGAAGAAAATAATACAAGTAAATGCAGGGCAACATGTATGTAATCCAGTGCTGTATTAAAAGCGCACTATGTATATATCAAATACAAAATTATTTTTAACAAAACAGTTGTAAACTGTAAGACGAAAAAGTTTATTTTTATTATTATTATATGAAACCTCCAAGGAGTTCAAAAACTCATCGAGGGAGGGCACCTATTCTACAACTCTCTGTCTCCATCACTCAACACCAACTATAGCAAACTGCAACTAACATCATCATCATCTACACCAGTGCCATCTACTGCTCACCACCACTAGTATTTTCACAGACAATCACAAACATCCATGCCCACAGCAGGATTCAAACCTGCAACCTTTTGGCTGGAGAGTGGATATGCTAACCACTTGGCAAGCCAGGCTGGCATTATTGTTTGATGTACTAATAAACACCATGACAGAGCACATTAATAGGCTTTGCATCCCAGATGCATCAACCTATTCTATGGGAGATACTGCTTAACCAGAGGTCAGCCCATGATGAATTGCTTATAGATGTATTATTCAAGGGCATGAAAACTGGCACTGAACCACATATCTGAATCTAACTAAATCACATACACAATCAGTTAAATAAAATCATAACAACCAGTTATGCTAAGCTGCCACTTGATATTATTATTATAATTATTATTATACATACTTTCTCTGTTGAAAGTTTTTCACTTGGTTATACTATAAATTAAAGATGCCAAGGAATTAATATTCTTGGTTTCATCCTTTATCAAAGTTGCAATTTGATAAAGGATGAAACCAAGTTTGCACATGAAGTAACTTCACAATTGGACTACTTGTATTTAGAGGCTAATGACTTCACATCAATTGTTTTAGTATTCCATAATGCAAGGGCTACTCCCCAGACTGGTTCCAACCTTTATTGAGGTCTCATCAGGATATGTGCGTTGCAATATGCAATTCTATAGCAATCAATGTGAAGTCATTAGCCTCTATATACATGTAGTACAGTCATGAAATTACTTTACATGCAAACTATGTTTGCTTACACTTGGATCAAGGATGAAACCAAGAATATAATTCTTGGCATCTTTAATTTAAAATACTTTCCTCTCATCCCCTCCCCACCTTGAACATGCATTCGCAACATATAACTGTATCCAATTTCATACACTCACCATACCTTGAGAAGAAAATGAACCTCGTGTGCTTTGTAACCACACCCTTAGCCAGCTTCCAGGGATGACCTCAGGTTCTAGCTTCACCAGCCATAAGCTATCCCCTTACAAGCTTGTGTCTATCGTTCTTCCCCTGTCTCCCCATCTATTCTTCAAAGTTTAAAGATAATATTCCTTCAATCTATTCTCATATATGTAATTGCACATGCCAGTTATCTTTGTTACCCATTACTACATCATTTCAAATGTATTCCTATCTCCTCAGAACCCAGGTAACCATATCTGCACACAGAAGTCCAGATGCAGTCTTATCAAAGACTTTTAAAGTGTGAGAATAACATTTTTTCTCTTAAAAGTTAGTATTCTCTTCAAGTGCAGTTATCTGATGTGATGATACAACTGCATCAGCAAAGTGGCCCCCAAGCTTAAACTCTTTTTTCACTATAACCCCCAAGTCTCCAGTTTCATTGATTACTTGCAGCATTTCCCATCCAAAAAGGGAGCACACTGCAGGCATAGTATTATATTAATACTATGACTGCAATCTTAATACCTTATACTTGACAACAAAGAACTGACCACTGTCATTTGCACAACCTGCAGATTTTAATAAGGAACAGTTATGGTCCTTATCACTCAACTTAGCATTATTAGCAAATTACTTTCTGGATCATCCCCAATATCACATCATACATTACTTTCTGATACCTGTCAGTAATCAATGTTGCTAGTTTATTTTGCATAAGGAGTATCATCTAGCTCTACTGTCACTTCATTACAGAACATAAGCATGCTTCTAAAGCATTGTTACCTTTTAACAAAACCATGCTGTCTTCTATAGAGGATCCTATCCAACATTCTGATGACAAAACTAGAGAGATACTGATTAGAAATTCACTGCATCAGTCCTAGCTCCGTTTATGTGTAACGGAATTCCCTCCTCACTTCTATTCATTAGTAATCAAGTAAGCAGGTCAGGGACATTGCGAGCTCTCTTGCACATTATGCCAATATCTCATCAAGTTAGATTGCAGTATTTGAATCAAGCTCTTGTAATGGCTTTCATGCCTCTAAATCCAGTTTAACCAAAGAGCTAGTTGATCTGCAAGAATGCACATCTTACTCAAGTGGAAACTTAACAATTCAGCTTTGTTTATTTATTTTTATTTTTGCATTTGACACTTTCCTATCATTATCAGTGATTCTATAAACTCTCTTTTTCTCATCTTGCATGCTTTCTCTTCTCTCCAGCCATTATTCCCACAGTTGAAATTGTGCATATCAATAGTCCTCCTTATACCATAAGATTTATGTCTATGCTATTCATATTCTCTACAGATAGCTTGGTCTGTATCAGGACCCAATTGTGCATTTTGTCCTGTTAACCTCTATCTCACACCAAACAGCCTCAAACTCACTGTATTTAATCCCACTATGACACTCTCCTGTCCTTACTATTTTGTCTATCCTCCCTGAATACATCATAACAATATCCTCCTCCTTCTGCAGCCAGGTCTTGCTGGCTAATACTTTTCAAAGCTATTGTACTATAATACATCCTGAAAGTACAAATCCTTTCACCCATCAAAATCACCTCATGCATCATACCCATATCATTTCTCCTACACAGTTTACTCAATAAATCATTCACAATTACAAGTCTCTGCCTCAGCCCAGCCCTGTCAAAATGCAAAAGATTTCCTAATTAACCACTGCAAGTTCCTGACCAGCCTGCTAACTAAAACATAAGTACACATCTTTAAATATAATAAATAATGGATAACTCAGATAGTAATGAACAGATATTTATTATCAAATTTTCACCTATGCATCAAGGTTATCAACAGTATTAATAGTTCTAGAGATGTGGCATGTTTTCACAAAAGGAGATCTGGCAACTTCAGGCTAGAATTCCTGCTATAATGGACACCTTCCTAGTTGGAGGAAATACCAACTAGAGCTACTTGGGGAAGATCGTCTTCACTCCATAGCAAAACACCACCACCTTTGGAGGCCTGAAATAGCTGTTACCATGTCTGATTGCCATGGGGGAATCCAGAAGAACCTCTCCCATCATCTCCAAGGGAAGATCAGTAAGGTATAGTATGCCCACGCTTGCGAGAGCTTCGCTTGGTGACTTGCCAAAAATAGCCGATTCATGCTGAAGAAATGAAGGATGTACAAATTAGTCACCAACATGCAAAATCATGTGCTTTTTTGTCTGTCACTGTACTAGTAGCAGCTTGATTTTTGTTGTCGCAGAAGATGGATTGATTACCCTATTAACAGAATGGATTCTCCTTCTTGTGACATGTGCAGAAGTGTCGAAGGGTCTCGCATTCAGTGGGCGTACTATAGTTCTGCTGGCTGGCTGCTGTGTACAGGACCAAACCAGATTATTATCAGGTTTGGTCTTGTACACAAAATATTTAAAAGTAGAAAAGTGACAGATCTACAGAAAAATGTATATTCTATTGTACTTTGTAATTTCCTTAAGCTATTCAGTAACAATATTAGTAAGTATGAAGTTATGCACTTTGGTGTGATGATATATTGTTATATTGGTACTTAGAGAAACTGATGAGGCTAGGTATCATGGAACTATGGTGGAGAGAAAGGTGAAGTTCAAAGGTCACAAAGCAAAAACTGCAAATATAATTCGGAGGATAACTGTGATGTGAAACAAACGTTGATATAAAAGGATAAGGAAGTGATTTTGTCCCTTTTCAAAATGTTGAACTTTACAAGATGTTGCGAATACCACGAGAGGTACTAAAAGTTTTTTAGGGAGTAGAAAGCATTTTTTTTAAAAATTATTTTTTACTTTTGCAAAGGCATTTGAACATTTTTTTAATGTTGTTCCCACCCACGAAAGGTTATTAGCAAAAATATTGTTCATTTGTATAGCGGGTGGGCTAAGGATCCCCTCACCCCATTTTTATCAATTTTACATACATTTTTTGTAATTTTTTATTTATTTTTAAATAGTCTGGAAACCCTGCTCTAGAGACCACACATCAAACCTTTTCACTTTTTCAAGCCACTTCAGACCTCTAATAAGCAGGGCAAAATATTACAAGGAAAAACTCTTACAAAAGTTGAAACAAATGGGAATGGATATGATGCTGGTAGCATGGATAAGGCTGGCTGACAGACATGAGAGAGTAGTATATGGAGGAGTGGAATCACATACAAGCCACTGAATTAGAAACTTTGCAGAAATCGGTCTGTATAAGCATGTCACAGCCAAAACCAATTCTCCTCAATTCCTGGCTCATAGTTTGATGGGTCGGGAACAATCTTCATTAAATGCCTCAGTCAATTGCTTCACAGGAAGTTCAGTTTGTCCATACACATCCAGAGCATGCTTCATCTTCGATGGACTTACAATCACGTAACTCATTTATCCAAAAATAAATAGTGTTTAATTTACCAAACTTTTCAAACAACCCTCGCACATGCAGGAACAACAACAGAATGAACAAACAGACTGCAGAATTCTAGTCCTACTTGCACACTCTGAGGCAAGCTTAGCTATTAGCCTAAATTTCTTGTGAAGTTACAGGGCCGTAAACAGAAATTAAAAGAAAAAGTAATAGGCCAACAGGGAAAAAAAAAAAAAAGCTGTTGAAAAAGCTCAGAAATGGAGGAAATAGTGCTGTAAAAGGAATTAGAGATGATAAAGGTGACATGAAAACTGGAGGAAAAAGATATCTTTGATGTACGGAGTAATTACTTCGAAAAAGTATCATAAAACTACAGTTATATGATGTCAGTGAGACATTATATCAAGCAATAGTCTTTATTTGAGTTGCAAGTCAGCATTTAGAATTGAAGGAAATACAGGAAGATGGTTTGATGTTAAATCTGGTGTGAGACAAGGATGTACATTATCCCCTGTGTTATTCATTATCTATATCAACCAGAATTAAACCTGATATCAAACTTGGAGATGTTAAGCTCAGCTCTTTACTTTATGCAGATGATATTATATGTTTGAATAAATCCAATACAAAAGTGCAAGATTCCTGACTAAATTGAATAACTGTTGTAATAGATTTAGTATGAAAATCAGCAATGACAAGAAAAGATAATGAAAATAGGAAGAAACATTGAAAATATCAACTGCATTGTGAATGGAGAACCTATAGAACAAGTAATACATTTCAGCTACTTAGGCATGATTTTTAGTGAAGATGGTAAATTAAATATGGAAATAGACAACTGAATCAACAAAGCTGGTATGGTAGGAAGTCAACTGAATAAATTTATATGGAATAAGAGAGAAATTAATCAAAACACTAAATCAGCTGGATACAAGACAGTGTTCAACTCAATTTTAACTTATGGATCTGAGAGCTGGGTTAGAAATAAAACACTTGACCAAAGACTAGAGACCACAGATATGAGAGTCCTGAGAAAGATAAGGGGTGTGAACAGATGGCATCAATGGCAATATCATATTAAAAATGAGGATATTAGGAAAAAACTTGACATTGTTAGCAGGGCTAATCTCAGGTGGTATGGTCACTTAAACAGAATGGGAGAGGAAAGATTAGCAAAACAAATGTTCTCTGCCAAGTTGGCAGAAAAAGACCCAGAGGAAGACCAAGATATGGGTTTAACAGATTGATTTGGAGGAAAATTGTAGATAAGTGTAAGTTTTTCATGTAGTAATATCATAAAACTGTACACTCCTTGAGTGAGGGTACATATCTGGATGATGAAAAAAAAATTATATGTGATAAACAATAGGCTAAACTAGCATTTAATGTTAGGAAAGAAGAGAAATTGTTTGTAAACAAAAAACAAACATTTGATCCTTATTGCAGAATCTGAAGAAAACATTGAGGGACTTGTGAAAGCATGTGAAAAAAAAAAAAAAAACAGTTGCATGAATGGAAAAATAACTATTATTTTGGACACAGGAAATTAAAGAAGCAGTTGGTGAATAGAATATATCATATAAAAAAATTCCTAGTCATTATGTGGTCTTTAAAGAAAAATTTAAGAGAGCTATGCATAAAAATAGAGAGGAAAGTCAGGATGCTACCAACAAAATTTTGAAAAAGATAGCAGTATTATAAAAAGTGATTAAGATATTCTGAATGTCTAGAATACTTTCTTAAGAAAAATTATTAAATGAGGTAAAAAAAACAGCAGAGCAGTTGTAGCAGATATTTAGGAAGAATGGAATCAAGAGTACATTACAGTACATTACAAGTCAGAAAAAAATCCATTAGAAACTTAAGATCTTGAATGTCTTTCAAGATCTTAGGTTTCTAATGGATTTTTCTAATGGAGTAGATGATAAATAAATTGTCAGTGCCAAAGGATAATGGTTGTCAATTTAATGTTGCAAAATGCCAAGTAATGCACTTTGGGATGAAAAGAATTACATAATTATTATCATATTTTATTGTACTGTATTACAGGAAATTGATGAGGCTATTGATCTGGGATTGATAGTGGAGAGAGAGAGAGATTTGAAGTTCAAAGGGTATATTGCATAAGTTGTCAAAATAGCTCAAAGATTACTTGGATGTTGAGCACATTTACAAGTAAAGATAGAGAGGTTATTGTCCCCTCATTATAAGGCTATAATTCAGCAGCAACTTGACATGTGCATAGATTTGGTCATCTGGATTACTTGGGGATTAGGAGATGGGGTCAGAGACAAGTGACCAAGCTGGTGACAGGTCTGTGGAGTGTTCCTTAGGAGGATAGATTCAAGGTACATAAGTTGCAGAGTTTAATTGAGAATCAGAGGAGAGAGGGATATGATAGAAACTTATAAGTTGCTAAAGGGATTCCATAAGATTGACACAAGAATGGAATCAAGTAGTGTCAACAAACTTGTTTCAATAAGACTGACATAAGCTCTCCCCTGCTCCTCATGCATTGACACAATATATGAGGAGCAGGGGAGAACAAGGAGTCACCACTGGAAGTTGTGTAAGAGTCGTTAGAAAGGGTGTATAGACTAGATTCATTTTTAAAAATTATGGGAACAGCTACTGTGTTATAGTGAAACTTCAGGTTAATATAAACCAAACTAATCACCTGACATTTTGACCTTCATATCAAGGCCATCATCTGGAGCATACACATACATACAAAGAAATAAGCTATATTACAATCTACATAGTATGCTAATGTCACATTAATTTAGATAACCATTAAAACTCTTGGCCTGACCTCTAGTGAAAAAAGAACCTTACTACATAAAAGCTAGAGTCCTGTTATCTGTTTGGTTATAAATCATTAAGAGATATATTAAGCTAGAGAGCAACATGCTCTCACATAATTACTCACAGATAAATTAGAACAAAAGCAGTATTGATGGCTGCCAATAAGGAGGGGGGGGCTGAAATTATTGTGTAGAGTTTCGAAGTAAGGATTTGTTGGAGAACTTGGAAGAAATCGTGAGCTGAAGGTGTCATCCAAATTTTGGGGATTTTTAGCTACCACTGTTTAGATTAGAATGGTTGATCAAAATTTCACAGGCTTCCTTAAATTTGCATACATACTAGATGTTTGTATGATGTAAGGAACAGATACCTTTCCAATCAATTTGGTGTAGGGTGTTAAGAGTGTAATCTGAGAGACCTGTGGTAGTATAATGGTTATGTTTTTAGTGTGATCCATTTCTCGAAATGGATTTACTACTACCAAATTATGTTTGAGGTTTATGTATTTGAGGAGAAAATCCTGACAACAACTGACCCAGTGCTAGAAGAAAAAGAGGTGTGCTGATAAATTGTTAACCACTGGCTCAATTAAAAAAAAAACAGCAGGTTACCCCTTCGTGAGAATTGCGATACAAACCTCCAAAAATATAAATTAATGCCATAATCAGCAAATGAATTTCTTCTTAGGGTAATGACCTTATTAGGTTCACAGTTTATAAATGCAAAATCCTTGACTGACATTGAGAAATGTTATTACCTAAAGAAGAAGAGGCCTAGGCAAAATTAAGCAGATTTGCTGAAAAATAATAATTTTGTAAAATTGCTAGAGAAGATAATCCCTGCACAGGCTGCCATGTAGGGAAGAGAGCAGGAAAAATGAAACATAAAGGGACCAAAATAAGTGCATCCTTGCTGAATTTTTCATATTACCATATAGAGGCTTATCACCTGAATTCCACTATCTATCGAAGAGTGTATGTGTGCTGCTCCACAATTCATAGTCATTGTTGGTTTAATAACTGGTTCATTCATACCAGTGCAAGCTGTCTCCAACATACACTGATCTAACCCCTACTATTCACCTTAACGTATAATACAGTAGTGCATGTGATAGCTAACACCACTATAACGAACTATAGAAAAGTCTGGACTAAGCCATAGAACCAATGCTATTTTAAGCTCACTGTTGCAGACAATAAAAGATGAAAAATTGCAGGAAATAGAAAAAAAGAATGAAATTGTGGGAAACAGAATACAAGGATTGGCAGAAACCTCACATAAAGCACACAGCATGACAAGTACAAATGCAAACAGTAATAGGAGGTATAAGAAAGAACTAGAAGAGCATGAAGTTATAAAATGCTAGATGTTGTTGTTTTGTGACTCTGATCCATAAAAACTTGCAAACCTATAGCACATTTAGTACTGGTGTGAGCTGGGATTTTTTTTTCTTCTGTTTTTATTAATTATATATATTTCTTGTATTTTTATTTATTTTTTTACATAGTTCAGAAACCCTGCTTTAGAGACCAAACATGGAACTTTTTCATGACATTTCAGGCTTCAAATAAGCAGGGAGGAGTCATATACCAGGCGATGAAATTGATCCACCACCTAAACACAATCACAAATACCCATGTGCATGATGCGATGTGATTCAGGCGGTTTAAGGCAGATACACTAACATTAATTGTGGATTTTCATTTTTAAAATTAGCCGAGTGGTTAGTATATCTACTCTCCAGCCAAAAGGCTGCAGGTTCGAATCCCGCTATGGGCATGGATGTTTGTGATTGTCTGTGAAAATGTTAGCGGTGGTGGGCAGTAGACGATGTTGGTGGATTTGAGTGATGGAGACAGAGCGTTGTAGAGTAGCTACACTCCCTCTATGAGTCTTTGGACTCCTTGGAGGTGTCACGTAATAATAATTTCATACTCTTCTAGTTCTTTCTTTTTTGTCTCTCATTATTTTTTGCATTCATGTTGTTATTTTGGGTTCTTTATTCTGTGGTTCCTGCTAATCCCTTGTGTTTTGTCGTCAAGTTTATGATTTCCTGTGATTTATGTCGTTCTATTTCTGGGTCAATTTAGTTCATTAATTTTTTCACAGTTTCCTTTATGTCATTTTTAGTAATTTTTTTTTTGTGTGTGCGTGCGTGTGCGCGCATGTGTTATTTCTTATGATTTCTTTTGTTCTATTTCTGGCAATTTCCTTTGTTCTGCTTCTCATGATTTATTTTATTTCACAAATTCTTTTGTTATATTTCTAGCAATTTCTTTTTGTTTAATTGGAATGGAGTGCAGGGGTTGGTATTGTTACCCCCAATTTACTATTGTGAACTTTGTGTTATAATGATGACTAAAAAAACAGTATCATAGAACCAATGCTATTTTAAGCTCGCTATTACAAATGATAGAAGATGAAAAACTTTCACAATAGCAAACTGAATTTCCTAACAAATGATGTCTCAATTCATTCGCTTGAACAGATGCATTTATTTTTAGCTCTATTTATTCAAAAAAGCAGCAACATGTAATTGTCTGCATCGGCATGATATTAGATGTCAAAGGAAGTCATTCTCTTTTTCTTTTCTTATTTTTTTTTAAAGTCCTATCCATGAAAGGGTTATTTGTGAACTTATAGTACATCTGTATCATGAGTGGGTTAAAGATTTTATTTTTTACTCATTTCTCAGTTTAGACCAAAGTTTCCCAAACTGTGTTCTGCAGAAAGTGCTAAATGCTGCGACAAATTCAAACATATTTGAAAATCACAATCCTCATTTTGCATGTGGATTGTGCTAATAAGGCCAGCGTGCACTAGCCTTGACTCAGCCGCCCACGGTTGTCGACACCTCCAAGCGCAAGTGAAGTACAGAGGTATCTATTCTAAGAAACATGCAATCACAAGCAAAGGTCAATGCAATGCGCTGCAGCCCAGCATGCCTGTAGTGTGTTCTCTTGCAATACAGCCTGCTTCAGCGATAGTGTGCACCTAGCTTTACATTGAATACTCGACTCTAACCAAAGTGTTCTGTTAAAATTTCAGGATTTGTGAAGTGTTCCATCTTAGGAAAAATTTTGGAATTGCTGGCTTTGATGATCCCTTTTATTGGAAAGACCTGGGTCTGAGCCCAGACTATGACATGAGGAACCTTTATCAGGTGTTTTCAATCAAATGATAGTTAGCCGGTGTCATACAGAGGTGAAGGGTTTTTCATCCTTCAAAACGAGCAAACAGCATGTTTTGAGTGATGAAAAATGGCCCCATGAATACACATTCACATCTACAGACATAAGACATTTCTTGAATAAGGATTAACCAACCTATTCCGTAGAATTTCAGTTTCAAACGCCTACACTATGAAGTGTGGGTCTGTGCATGAGAGTAAATCAGGATAGGACTTAATTCTTATGAAGTCCAGAAACCCTGCTCTAGAAACCAAGCATGAAACTTTTTCAAGCCATTTCAGACCTCCAGTAAGCAGAGTGGTGGTCTCACAGTGGACAATGAAATTCATCTTCCACCTAAAGACAATCCCAAATATGAATGCCCATAGTGGGATATGAACCTGAAACCTGTTGGTTGGAGAGCAGATATGCTAACCACTTGGCCAGCCAGGCAGGCCTTTTAGGGGAGGATTGCTCTAATGTAATATTTACACTGATTAGTTACTGAAAAATCAGCTCATAATGCAGAAGCATAAAATTTATTAACATTTTGTATTAAAATTATAAAATAAAATAAAGGATGAAATTGTTTTTTCATCTTGCACAGTATTTTGATATTTGTTATTGTATTATTTCATTTCAAAAAATCAAAATTTATCATTGTTTTGGACTTTTATAATTCATATTGTGAACTAGCTATAAAGACATGGATGAAAAAACAAATTTTGTCAGTTATTGCAAAATCAGGGAGGAAGGGAAAGAAAATTGCAGGGTGGAGAGGATAAATCAGTATAAACCAGCATGCACAGAATTTTGAAATTCACAATTTACAATGCACACTACTACTTAAAGTTGGGAAAAAAAAAGAAAAAAAAAAGGGGGGGTGTTAATAAATACCCAATTTTTTATAGCCAAGACAACATGAACTGAAGAGTGTTAAATATGGAGAGAAAGCTATAGTTGAGGTCAGTTCTTCAACAGATCTTTTTTGGAATTGACTGTATATGGACTTGCTTCCATGTTGTGGAGTGGTTGTCTGCTGAGTATAATAATAGTGTAGAGTTGATAGACTTCAGTTCAGAAGCAAATTTGGTGGAATACCATCAGAACCAAAAACCTTCTTGGCATTCAGGTTGATCAAGACTCTTCTGATTTCTTTCTGATAGAAGGCTATGGAAGACATGCACTGTTTCCGTTGATGGCAGAAGTAATTTGCTTTGGTTATATCTGTAGGAATTTGATCAGAAGAATTATGCTAGGAGGTCAGCTTTATCTGTATATAATGTTACGATACTGTCATCTGGATAAGTGATTTTCCCTTATTTATTCTTATATAAGGGTTGTTTCAAAAAATTTAGTAAATTTCCAATAGACGGCAACACAATTCGTTCATTCATTCATACCAGTGTCGGCACATATCATCTTTTTCATGACCCCTGGCAAAATTTTAACCATGTACGATGCGTAGTTCTTGTTTGGTAAAGATTTAAAATGACCATGTTTGCATTTTTCATAAAAATGGAGAAAAACAAGTTTTGCGCAGTGATAAAACACTTTTATTTGAAGAAGTGGATAGCCACACAGATCAAAACCGAGTTAGATGCAGTTCATGGGGACTCTGCACTAAAGACTATTTATTTTAGGATAAATGAGTTTAAATATGGTCATAAGTCCATCAAAGATGAAGCGTGCTCCGAAACACCTGACTGAGGAAAAATTCATGGTATCATTCTTATGGAAGCCAACCAGTGAAAGTTAATGAAATTGCTGAGATTGTTGGTATTTCAACTGAACTTGTGTATAATATCCTGCATGAAAAATTGCACATGAAAAAGCTGTGTGCTGCAATTGTTGACTGTCGATCAAAAACACATGTGAAAAGACATTTCAGTGAATGTTTGGTGATGTTTAATCGCAATTCACAGGATTTTTTGAGTCGATTCGTGACTGTAAATGAAACTTGGATCCACTACTACGCACCAGAGTCCAAGCAGCAGTGAAAACAGTGGACAATGCTTGGTGAAAGAGCACCAAAAAAAAGCAAGACCGTTTCAGCTGGGAAGGTGATGGTCACTGTTTTTTGGGATTCCGAAGGAATTATCATGATAGACTATTTGGAAAAGGATAAGCCAATAATGGGAGTCTATTATGCATCTTTGTTGGACTGTTTAACAGAAGAACTGAAGAAGAAACAGCTAAGATTGGCGCACAAAAAAAGTCCTCTTTCATCAAGCATCGCAATGGCAAAATTGCACGAATTGAGGTTCAAATTGGTTCCACATCCACTGTATTCTCCAGACTTGGCCCCATGCGACTTCCTCTTGTTCCCAAATGTAAAAATTTGGCTCTGTGGGAAAACATTTTCTTCAAATGAGGATGCCATCAAGGCTCTCAATGACTATTTTGAGAATTTAACAAATCCTACTTTTTAGATGGGATGAAAAATTTGGAAACTCACTGGACCAAACGTGTAGACCTCGATGGAGGCTATATTGACAAATACAGGTGATTTTTTTCCAAAAAAAATGTGGTTAACTTATTTTTTTACCAAACTTTTCAAACAACACTCATATATTGTATGATTGTAGTCCAAACAATGTCTAAAGATAATAAAATGAGTTTTTATATGTCTATCTTTATTTCTATTAAGTTCCAAAATGAATGATTATATGATAAAATGACTGGGATGAAAAAATTGATTATAAAATAGGCATACTCATCTAATTGTGTGTTTCATTTAATTCCAATCAAATAAATTAAACTACCTACATAATGTATTATAAAAGTGAACATATGTTTTATGCTTTCAAGAATAAGTCACCTCTTTGAAATACAAAAGGAACACAGTCTTGATAGTTAATCTAATTATATATTTTCCTGAGTTTGATTATCTTAACCAATAATGAAGATTATTAGTGGCATGTATTTTGCATTCATGTTCTGATAGCGTTAATGATGACAACATCAATATGGTAGGGCATGGGGGAGAGGAGCAATTTTAAAATCATTACCAACTTAGAAGATATTTATTACACATTTCCAAGCTTACCTTTGTTATTGTATACATCCAAATAATTTGGAGCTGAAAATATGGTGATAAGTGAAGGAAATCCTGTTGCTTGATTTTTTTTGTACATACGATATCTGAAAATACAGGTAACATGCAGTAATGATTTATGACATAACTGGTAAATACTAGTTAATAATATATTTCATTACTTTATTTAAGGAATGTTTTTTGGTTCTTTACTCTACTGCAATACACTTATACTAATGGTGAACACCACCAACATATAACCAGTGGATATATCTAATTTACAGAGCTATTCTGTCCTCCTGTACATTACACAGATAATAAATTACGTTATAAGCATGAAGATTCCAAAGCATAAATTTCCAGTAGATCACTAAATTACATCATATTAAACCTCTTACAAATCAATAAATTAAAGATGCCAAGAAATTATATTATTGGTTTAATCCTTTATTCAAGTGCAAGCAAACAACGTTTGTGTCTGAAGTAACTTCACAACTGGGGAATTTGTATATAGATGCTAATAACTTCACATCGCTTGCCTTAGTATCCCATAATGCAAAACATATCCTTATGGACATGTATAATGATATGCACTATGAGTACAGTGACCATAAGTCCTTTATTTCGCTACTCTGTCCTTTAGATTTATTTATTTATTTTCTAAAACAGCTATTTTGTCCTTTATTTTTTGAATTGAAATAGTAAATTGAATATTGGTGCGTAGCACACGGTCCACAGAAACATGAAACTGTCATTTCATCAGCACTTGCTAGCGATGCGGCATATATGGCTGTGTTGCTGATGTGAGTGGGTGCATTGTATTGATTATTTAAATAACTGGGACAGCTCTTTCGTGGAAATGGAAGTATCTGAATGGGTTCCTACTATGAGAAATCTCTCTGTGGGCGAAGATCGAAGAAAGCATTTTGTTCATTTCCAGTCAATAGAACTTAAACATAAATGAGGGAGAACTATTTGATGAAGTTGTGCATATTAAAAGTTATGTCACCAGTGAAAAGATCAAAGAATAGTGAAAAAATGATGAGTCCCGTCAACATAGATAGGTTGAAATTGTTAAATATTGCACAGCTAAACACATATCTTTTAAAAACATTTTAAAAATCATTGAATTTTGTTTTGTCTCCCTGGATCTAATGTCCCCCACTGAACAAGTATTTTCATTAGTGAACAATATGTGCACCAGTGAAAAAAAAAAATAATTAAAAATCAAAACATTCAAGGCAAGCATTTATACCAAATGCAACTTTGACATGAAATGTATAGAGTTTTATGAAGTTTTAAAACACAAACCTGATTTATTAAAAAAAAGTTCATTCTTGTGAAAAGTACCAAAATTAAATTTTTTTAAGTAATAATAATTGTTTAAAATGCTATGTATATGCTTATATTTTATAATAAATGTTATAAAGCTTTTTAGTTTTAGTGAAACAAATAAATGCAACCTGCTTTTTTTTTTTTTTTAATTATGAAACAATTTCTGATCTGTCCTTTATTTTCTCCAAAAAAATATCGTTACCGTAATTATGGGGTCACTAATCAGACAGGTTTTGACTTTAATCGAGTTTTCATTAGTGAGAGAGCCAGACCCAGTAGAAGTAATGTAGAAGTCATATTAACTGATGAGACCTCAATTAAGGTCGAAACCGGTCTGGATAGTGACCCTTCCCATAATGCATAGTATTATACATGTCCATAAGGATATGTGCTTTGCACTATGGGATACTAAAGCAAGTGATGAGAAGTCATTAGCATCTATATATGAGTTTCCCAATTGTGAAGTTACTTCATGTGCAAACTTTGTTTGCTTACATGTGGATAAAGAATTAAACCAAGAATATAATTTCTTGGCATCTTTAATGTATATTTTTTTGTATACTTTAATGTATGTTTTTTGTTGATTTATTGGTGTTTTGGATTCAATTTAATGGACTTAAGTGTTTAATTTTGGTATATTATTAGAGCTTTATTAACGTGGTTAGTGTACTAAAGTGTTTTATAACATAATCTATGTCGGAAGTCGCCGCTAGATGAATTCGTAATGAGTAGTGTTCGTGCAAGCTCCAGATAAGATAAGTATCATTTTCAGTTATCGATACAAATTACTTAATATTGTGTAGTTTTGTTTTATTTGCCTTGCGTATTTTAGTGCGTCTATTTTTGGTGTGTTATAACGTTTAATTTGACAAAACACGTTACAGACAAGAATGACAAACATTTGGAAAGCTGATTAAGAGAATTCCTATCCACCCATTCAGGAATGGGTAGGAAGGAATATGATCCTCTGTAGGGAACAGCACAGCTCTATGAAGTGGAAGTTGTGGATTATGATAAAAGCAATGGTTACACATTTACCATAGTATTTCTAAACTTTATGAAGGTATCTGACAGATATCACATAAATCCTATTATGTAATCTGTAACAAATGAAGATGGCTATTAAGAAATGGATAAAGGGGATGGCTGATGAACAGACATTGGTGAGTAGTTATATGGTGGAGCTGTATAAAGAGAAGGCAGCTGAACATCATGTACAACAGGGCTCCGCAATTTCTGACTTTTCAAAAACTTAATTACTAATAGCCTACTGTTGACTGGAAGCCTTACCAATAACATAAACAGTTGATTAGCACATATTTTGTATGGCATGTATGTATTATATAAAATATTCTTACAATAAAGTAAGCTAGAGAAAAGAAAATCATGAAGAAGTAAAAATACATTTACTGTACTGTGTTTATCAGTACCATAAGTTTACATCCTCTATTTATAAGATGAACCGTATGCCTGTCAGTACATACATCAATATTGTCTTACATGATACAAAACATTATAGATGCTATATGTGTTACTAACACTAGACATTAAAAATGAAAAGATAATTTGAAAAGGAAGTTATTCATATTTATTTACAGGTTATAACAATTTATGGTAGGATTCATCCCAGGATTTATGGCAGGTTATGCATAGCCTAGCCTATACACTAATGAATGAGTTGTTAAAAAATTTTTATTTTTATGCTAATTAATTAATTTAACTAATTATTAACAGTTAATTTATGCAGTTATGATTTAATACTGCATCTTTATGTTTACATTTCTCTCAACTACAAATAGCCATGTACAGTGTGTAAGTGTTTATGTAAATAAGTTTTAATAAATTTTAACATTTTATAATAGATTTGTGTAAATTTTATGGTAGTAAATGATAAAGTAAACTAGTATCTATATATATTTTATGCATTCATAACATACCTAATTTTTCCATTATTTCTAAGCTACGCAGCTCTTCTGTGAGTTTTTACAAATTGTCAGAAATCTCAAAACATTTTTCCAATATATTTATTAAAAAAAAAAAAAAAAAAGTGTATAAGTGGACCTGAACAGTTCAAACCCACATTCTTCAAGGGTCAACTGTACATATTATTATTATTAAGATAGACCTCCAGGAAGTCAGAGACTCATCGAGGAAGTCCACATACTACATGCACCAGCTATGATACTTATTCTTGAATTCATTCACACTTGCATGTACAACATCCAATGCAATCCATTCCAATGATGCACTACCCTATGAGAGAAAAAACTAGGCATTCATCCCTTTTTGGCAGCATTCATTCTCAGCTTCGAAGAATGCCCTCTTGTCCTTTCCCAACCCTTCATAAAATGAAAAATTCCACCAACTGAAATCCTGTATGACCCTTTTAAAAGTTTCAATCATATCATATCACCCCTCCTTCTTCTGTTTGCTAGTGTCTATAGTCTACAAATTCTCAATCTGTCTTCATAATCTTCATAATTAATATTCCACAATCCTGATATCATTTTTAACACTCTCTCCACTGTATCAGAATCACAATGGAAACCAGGAGACCAGATCTGCACACAATAGTCCAAGTCAGATCTTATCAAGACCTTGTAAAGAGGAAAAATGACATCCTTATCTTTACATTTCAGAGTTAATTTCAGCATTGCAATTAAGTTGTATTTGCAATCTTTGCTACATGGCCCCTGAACTTTAACTTGCTATCTTCTAACACTCCAAACATCCCTAGGCCTGATCAGTTTCTTCTAGCATAATCCCACCAATAAAATACAGCATTGGATATCTAATCACGCAAAGTGCATGATTTTGCTTTTGCTGACATTGAACTGACATCCATTCTCCCATGCACACAATTCCAGCCTATTCAAATCATTCTGCAAGTACTGCATATCAGCAGCATTCCTGATTACCCTAACTATCTTTGCATTATCAGCAAACAGCTGAATGCAGCCTGTCAAATCCTTCCCAATATCATTAAAGTACAAATTGAATAACAGTGAATAAAGCACTGATCCTTGTGGTATGTACACCACTAGTTACCTTAAATCTTGCAGACTCACATCCCCCATATACCACTTTTTGATATCTGTCAGTCAGCCATCCACTTATCCACACTAATATTTTGTATTCCAAATGCATATTCTCTAATTTATGCAACAGTCTTATATTATGTATTCTGTCAAAAGCCTTAGTAAAATCCAAAAGCATCATGGTGTATCCATTCCCCTTGTCTAACTCAGTGGTAACATTATTATAGAATGTGAGCAAGTTGCTAAAACATGACCTTCTCTTAGCAAACCCATGCTATTCATTGCAAAGTAGAGATTCACTGTTAACCCATTTTTGAATACAAGCCCTAACCAATTTTTCCAAATTCTTCACCGCCACTCTTGAGATACTGATTGGCTGATAGCTGGATACATCACAGCTTTCCATACAACATTTTGACTATTCTAGCATGCTGCTTATAATTTTCATAACAAATATCATCCTTGCTATCCTTATCCACATGGTATTCCTTCCACAACATCTGTTTCTTATGAATCTCTTGTTTAATAAGATTATACATCCATTTGACTCCTATCCTATTTATTCTTCAAACTCTCAGGACACACTCTGATATCACATAATTTAAGTATTGTTTAAATGCTTCCCATCCAGCAATCCGATACCATTCCACTAAACTCAGTTTACTCCTCAGTTGGTCATAATTTTCTGCTTTGTAGTTCAGCATGTAACCTTTTCTGAATGAACATTCATAAAGTTAGTCAGTTCTCAAGTCAGTACCACATTATCACTGTCACTATCTGTAGGTAGAATAGTCAGGTCTTTAATCAAAACATCCTCTGACACTAAAATCAAATCTAACACTCTTTGACCTTGAGTTCTTTCTGTCACATGTCTTGCAACAGCTCAATAAATTCAGTTTCATTCTTCTCATGAGATTTTACTGCTACCCAATCAATATTTGGATGGAAATACAATTTTATTAATACAGACCAGTTTACAATAAAACTTATATTAAAACCTACCAGTTTCGCCAGCAAACTGTCTGGCTTTTTCAAGGCATTTACGGAGATATGAAAACTAGTAAATGCAAATTGAAAGGAACATAAAAAACATTGTAAACCAACTAGTTGGTTTACAACGTTTTTTACTCCTAGGTAGGTTTTAACATAAGTTTTATTGTAAACTGGTCTGTATTAATAAAATTGTATTTCTATTATAAAACGACCAAATATGTATAATTTAAATAATTCAATATTTGGATGATTAAAGTCTTCCATTATGATTACTCTTTTCACACTCATCGCCTTTATTTGGTTATATATGTCTTCATCACTAAACAACCAATCCACCAGGTCTGTAACAACACTTCACTATGTAACTGACCTTGTTAGATTCCACCTCACACACCAGATGGCTTCAAATTCACTGGCACATGAAATACTGTCACTAGGACTACAATCATAGGTCTCAACACTAACTGGATTCAAGTCATCTGATATTATTAGCAGCATGCCTCCTCCTCTCCTATCCTGTCATTACTTCCTAAAGATACTATATATATATATATATATATATATAAACTACAGGCTGTTTTTTTTCCCTTTTCATGTTGCTCACCCACAAAAGGTTACTTGCAAACCTATAGTACATTCTGTACAGCGGGTGAGCTAAGGATTTTTTTCCCCCTATTTTTATCAATTATATATATATACTTTTTATTTTAAATTCATTTTTTCACTGTCTCGAAACCTTGGTTTAGAGACCTAACATGGAAATTTTTCAAGCCACTTCAAGCCTCTAATATGTGAGGCAGTGGTCTCACACCAGGAGATGAAATTCATCACGTATTGCATAAATGAAGCTGGACTGCAAAAAATTGATGAGGCTAGGGATTTATTTAAGGGGTAACAATGAATGGAAAATCAGATGAAAGGATCAATTAATACTGAGAAACACAATGACAAGCAAGAATATAGAAGTTATTTCTCTTAAGGTGACTTTGATATGACATTGTGACCATTGCTGCACAGATTTGATTGTGCAGAGTTTAGCTGATAGGCAAATGAGAGAGTAAATGACAGAATCAGACAGTAAAGGGATTTTACAGAGCAGGTGCTAAGAAAATATTTCAATATGTGACTTCAATATGAGAGCAAGGGGGGGGGGGACCTCCAGTTAAGAGTATATTTCACGATGGCTTAAGGAATGGATTTCTTGTTTAGAGAGTGGTAAATGAGGGAAATAGGTTGCCAGGGATGGTCTTAAATGCCTTATTGATGAAACAAGTTTAAGCAGAGGTATGATAGCACCATGCGAATAATGGTTAGTGTGGACCACCTGTAATTCCTCATATTCCATGGAGATACCAATGAAATAATAACAATAAAATGTGAAGAATAAAATCTCTGAAGAAGGTAACTCTATTATGAAAGTAGACCAGAAAAAATAAACATTTAAAGAAAAAAGTTCACAATAGTTGGTATCAATAAGGAATGTGCCACAGAAAACAAATGAATTTGACGGAATAGATTTTTATCTATGCAAGACTGCATAGAGAGGTCTCTAAGTTGATATCACAGTGGATATATACACAAATGTCACCTTGTATTTGAGATTATTAGTAAGAAAGTGAAAATTTCTGTTAGGAATGACAAATCGGATTAGAGATAGAAATGAAATTCATCAAGATCATAACTAAGATCAGACTAATATCAATCAAGTGGGTATGAAGATGTTTTCTTCTCTCTCCATACTCTTTCCCTTTCTCTCTCTCCCTCTTTTCTTTCCTCCCTAAGGGAAAAAAAAGATAATTTTAAGAATTTGATATTTTTGTCAAATCTTGAGGACTTTTACATGTTCACAGCCTGTTTTTCCAGAAGGATACTGCATTTCCATACTTATTAGCAGTATTCATGTCAAAGTATTCTAGGGGAAAAAAAACTATACAGGAAATGGGACTAACACACCAAGATTATATACACCGCCCTGGAACCCTTTCACTCATGCTATTAATCCCCCCCCCCGCATAAACTAGCTAAATACTTAGCATAGAAACTAAACATCAAATTACAAGTAAAAAAAATAATAACTGTCTACATAAAAGCACAGTTCGATGTCGACACAAACTCCCATCTAAAATTCCCATCTCTCTGAACAAGATGTTTGAGAGCTCTACAGTAACATTGCTATTACTGTAGAGCTCTCAAATTAGTTAATTGATTACTCTCGCTGAGGTAATCAATTCTACAAACAAATTGGAGTGCAGCAAATGGGTTCTCCACTTTCGTGCCCCAGTGGTAACTTGTTCATATTGTTGTGGTGATAGGCAGTAGGTGGCGTTGATTATAGGTGTGTGTAGTAGGAGATGATGATGTGGTTCTCTCTATTTCTTAAGCTATCTCATTTATATATCTTCATTGAGTGCATATGTAATATTACTTACTTATCCTCTTCATGCCCCATGACATATAAGGCCAAGATCCATTTCTACTAGGTGCCTCTATCTTGTGCCACTAAAGCTGCTTCTCTCTCCAGCTTTCCCAACCAGCCATTCTTCTTTCCTTTTCTGTCATTCTATGCCAAGTTATTTTAGGCCTTCCACTTTTTTATTTTTCCTTCCAGAATTCATGCCAAAGGTATTCTTGGAATCCCTCTGCTGTGCAATCCCTTTCCATCTGTTGTTTTATAATGGTGATGTGAATACTTTTTTGCTCAATCAGTTTATATAAGTCATCATTTGTTATATGCTGTGGTCAAAATATTATTAATATTTTATGCAGACATTTTGTATTAGTGCTTATATAATGCTAGCATGAGATGGTAAAATTGGAGGAAAGAAAGGGTATTGCATGGGAATTCTATAATAAGAGGATTACTTAATGAGAATGTGATGAAAGGATATTTCCCAGGTGTGAAGATCGAGCATGTTAATGAAGTTATTATCATTATTACGTGATACCTCCAGGGAGTCCAAGGACCCATCGCGGGAGGGCACACTACTCTACCTCGCTAAATACATCCCATCCAACTCAATTCTCCAACTATGACACTACTACCACCATCATTGACATCTACCGCCCATCATCACCAACAACAATATATTTTTTTTTTGTCTGTAAATTGCTTGTGTTCTGAAGACCAATTTGTCTACTTACTTATCCTCTACTTACTTAAGCGGGTTGAAAAACTCGAGTTTCCGGGAGAAAAAACCCCACCATCAATATGAGATCGGATAACTCACCTTCAACTGAAAAAGCCCATATAAGGATTCCCCTCATCACAACGAGAATTGAACTTAGTTCTTTTCCAATCGAAAGGTGCAATGTTCCAATTGTACTACGGCAGCTATTAGTCTGAAGAGAAGAGAATTGAAAGAGTTGACTATTTTGGCAGGCACGAATCATCGAAAAGGTGAGAAATATGCAATGAGAGAAGATATGAAAGAGCTGGAAGAAGTGAAAAAGTAGAGTGAGATTATGATAAGACTGAATTGAAAAGAAGGGCAACGATTGCTAATGAGTCAATGAGAAGATTGTGAGGAGGAATGGTGTGCAGTTTATAGATGTATGGAGTGAATCTGGTGGTCAAAAGGACTTTTATATGCCTCTCCTATTTAGCGAGAAGCTGGAAGTGCAAAATCTGGGAAATTAGAAGTATTAAGATGGGATGCAGTCAAGCTAGCTATCCCTGGGACAAATAAGTGTAAGCACATAAAGGATCATGAACATTGGGTACAATTTCCTAGGTTTCAAATTTGAATGGAATGATAATGCATTATGCAAGAGTAAATGTGGGTCCCCAAGGGATATCGAAATGCATGTACACAAATGCCAGAAGTATCAGAAATAAAGAGGAGAAATTTTTGGCAATGGTCAGCTCAACTTAGCCAAACATTATCAGCATGAGCAAGACCTGATTGACAGAAGATGATATAGTTACAGGGAATATATGTAAAGGTATTGTATTTTCAAGGAGAATAGAGGAAATAGAACACGAGGAAAGCATTACTGATGACAATTGAAAAACTTCAATCTACAAAAATAGAAGTTAAGGAGGATTTAGGTTTGAAGAAGTTGATTGATTCAACATTATCTGGTGTGAGACAACAGGTCAATGCAGGACAAAATACATTGGTTGATGATATAGACCATAGGAAGATGTTGATGCCATGCATCAGCAATTAATACAACAAGTTCTAATGGAAGCAAATGGAATTTATATAGTTACTAAGAGATAATTACATGAAACAGGATGTGATAGAGGAAATCTGGGGTTTTAAGAATGTTGGGTCTTGTAACATCATCACAGATTAACTTGACAAGAAATTATATTCTTGTTTAATCCTTTATCCAAGTGTAAGCAAATAAAGTTTACATGTGAAGTAACTTCGTGTCTAAGCTACTGTTAAATTCTGAATGAGAAAAGTTATGGAATAAACAAGATCTCATTCAGAGTTTAAAGTCAACTATTCCCTAAAGCCAGTTTGGTTAATTAGAATTTGTACTGGAATGTTTTCATACTGTTTTGTATAAAATAGATATGTGGTTTTGTATAAACTTGTAATTGTATTGTTAATTCTTGGTAAGCTAAATATATGCCATGTGTGCTAAGCACCAACTTGGAACTTAATCCCATTATGAGTAATACTGCCTCCAGCGATACACGAGCAATAAAATTTGCAAGTCATGCTCTGAGTAAGAGTCCTACCAGACGGGCTTGTGGCGCTGATTACCGTGCGTTGTTCACGATCCTACTACTATTGTGCAAATTGGCGTTTACGGTCGAAAGTTCGAGTGCTGATTGAAGGAAGAAAAGGCCCAATAGAAGAAAGTAGCATGAAATATAAAACAATTGTGAAGGCCTGAACTCTTTCTTTACGTTTTTTGGTCTTATGTGTTGAAGCTCTCATGTTGTGAAGATCCCTTGTTGCCAGAGTCTCTCGCTCACAGCTAGGAGATGTCTTAACTCCTATCTTCCTATGCGATGTATGTCTTCGAAGTTCGAGCCCAGAGTCGTCGATGTTCATGTTAATGCAGAGTAAGCGTCAGAAGCAGACAAAGGAGCGCTCAGCAAGTCTTCAGAAATGTGTGTTACTGAGACAGCCTACGCAAATGCGGTCTAACAGAGCCTGAATCTCCTGAGAAGACCAGATATCTGTAGAAGGCAAGCTTCCTGATGAGCTGCATGTGGACTCGTGACGATCTCTTGTCGAAATGCCTGAAGAAGTGCCGTATTCCATATTAAAGAGGAAGTAATTCGTCAGTATCGGTAAGAGTTTATGTTTCTATGTACCATAAATAAGATTGAGGGAAAATGTCTGATGAAAATATGTAATCTTGTTAGAATGTTTCATAGTTATTACTAGTGTTCCAAGAGAACATGTTTAGTGCCTCTGGTGGTTCTTTATGAACTGGTTGACTCAATTTAGAATATTTGTTCTGATGGAACCTGTTTAAGCTTGAAGTATTGTATGTTCCTTGAGAACGTGTGATTAAGAAGTAAATAATGTTCTTGTATTAATGTAGTCTAAATTCCGTTAAAGGACTTATCACTGAATGCTTGCTTGCAATTTCTGTTAAAGGACTGTATGGTTCTAGTGGAACGTGTTACCAACTTAAGAAAATTAAGTTGAAGGACCAGAATAGGGTGGACTCATATTGTTAAGATAGCACTTTGTTGATTTCAAGGGAATTGGGCCCTCAAGTAACAATTAAGAGTATTTATAGACCCAATGAGTTGTATAAAAGGTTACCTATGTAATTTTGAGATGAAAACTAGAAGTGTCCGACATTGAATAGAGTGTGCATGTCAATCTCATTATTTCCCATAAGTTATCATCCTTGTGAAAAGTTCTTGTGTATTGTATATTAAAAGTTCAGTAATAAATGCATTTTGTCATAATATTGAATAAGTGCTTGCCTGATTAGTGTTCACTGCACCACTCATAAATTGTTCGAATCATAGCGGGAAACTCATGATGTACATAAGTATAATGGTTTAATGGACACAATTAATGATTTTATGTCTTTTGATCATTTACTTTAGAAAAATAAGTAATGCATTTGTCACTGATTTCCAATGCCTTGATATTATGCCTTTAAGCATCTAGTCTCAGAGTGGCAGGACACAAATAAATTTCTCTGAGTTGATAAGGGTAATTGCAAATCAGTGAGAACTAGAGGATATTTTATTAGACAATTTTAAGTTCTTATAAAATCCTTTGAGATTCTTATCAGAGTGATCAAGAATTATTATAGTCTGGCTTCAAGGCCCAAGGAGGGAGTACAAGCTAAAAAAATTAAGTATGGTGGAATACATAACTTGATGCTAGACATAAATAATAATAAGACAACGTGATAATCTCAAATTGTCAGGGAACGATATAGCACTACTTATAATGCTATATCGTTGTTCCCTATCCAGAAGAGATACCAAAGTTGGAGTAATGCAGAATTCATATAATTCCTTTATAGAAGTAGTGAAAAGGTGTATTATCTTATTATTAAAATACTCTGGATGAGAGAGAGTTGTTGAAAGTTTTTTCACTTGGTTATAAATTAAATTAAACTTGACAAGAAATTCTATTCTTATTTAATCCCTTTATTTGATTGAAACCAGTCTGGATAGGAGCCCTTCCCATAATGCCTAACATTATACATGTCTCAAAAGATGAGTGCTCTGCATTATGGGATACAAAGGCAATTAATGTGAAGTAATTAGCCTCCTTTCATACAAGTAGCATAGTCATGAAGATATACTTAAAATGCAAAACGTGTGTAGAGGCTTAAGTGCTGTGAGGACATCATGTTGGAGGCTTAATGAATTTTTTACAACATTCAAAAAGAATTAAAATAGAATTTAATACTACCTATATTTCGTCCTAGTCACTAGGACATCTACGGGGATTACAAAAACAATTAATGTAACATATACACAAATAACAAACAATACTAAGCCCAACCACGTGGGTGACACTAATGTCCTATCTAGGTAGAGCGCCCTCTAAGGGCAGTAGTAGGTGGCCCGGAATGTAAGGTGGGAACTCTGGTGATGAGTGTTTCCCAAATCTTCGGAAGCTTAATGCAACCATATTTATTGAGATTTGGTTGGTTTTTGAGAGCTGCTGCTGCTTCTAAGAAAAGTCTCTCTTTCTTGAATTTGCTGTGGTGGAGCATGGTGGTTTTCTTCCATGATACCCTGTGGGTGGTGTCCAAAACATGGTCAGCCAAGCCTGAATGGCCATAGTTGTGTTTGAAGATGTAAGACTTGTGTTCCTCTAGACGGATGGATGCTGATCTGCCTGTCTGTCCAAAGTACGCCAGCTTACAGGAACAGGGTACTTTGTAAACTCCAGGCAGAGAGAGAGGAGGGAGCTGATCTTTCGTAGAATGGATAAGGGTAGCCAGTTTGCGGTGGGGCTTATGTGCTGTGTGTAGATTGTACTGTTTTAGTATCTTGGCTATTTTTTCGGATGTAGGGTATGGTGATGGCATTTTTAAAATCTTGTTGACGAGAAGGACGGGGAATGGGGGAGGAGTTGATTATTTTTTTGATACTGTGATCGCTGTAGCCATTGGAGAGGAAAGTGCTGTGTATGTAGTTAAGCTCAGTAGTGAGAGCAGTTCCACTGGAACAAAGATTGTGGGCTCTCGTGGTAAGAGTTTTAATAATGCCATATTGTTGAGAGGGGTGGTGGTGGGAGAGTTTGTGAATGTATCTGCCTGTGTGTGTGGGTTTTCTGTATACGGTGAAGGTAAGTGTATCATTAGGCAGACGTGTGACTAAGGTGTCTAGGAAGGGTAAACAATTGTTCTTTTCCTTTTCCATAGTGAACTGGATTCTTGGATGTAGACTATTGAGATGACTGAGGAAGGAGTCTAACGTGTCTGGGCCATGAGGCCAAATAGAGAACACATCATCTACATATCTTAGCTAGATAGAAGTGAGTCTATGGCTCGTTTTTCAAAATCTTCCATATAGAAATTGGCAAGGGGAGATGAGAGGGGGAAACCCATGGCAGTTCCTTCTATCTGCTTGTAGATTTTGTTGTTCCAAGAGAAATACCCAGAGTTAATGGCAAAGGAAAAGAGATCTAAGATGTCAGGGGGAAAAACGTTTTCTAAGAGAGATAAGGTGTCAATTAAGGGAATATTGGTAAACAAAGAGGAGATATCAAAGCTTACCAATATGTCTGTCTTCTTCAAGGTTAAATTTTCTGTGAGGGCTTTAAAGTGGGTCGAGTTTTTTATATAGGAAGGGGACCTTCCGGTGGGGGATCAGAGAGTTGGCCAGCTGATTAGATAGTCTATAGCAAGGTGCATTGGTAGCATCTACTATAGGCCTGAGTGGGGAATTGGGTTTGTGGCAAACCCAATTCCCCACTCAAATGCAAACTTTGCTTTCAATTGGAAAACAGATTAAACAAGAATATAATTTCTTGTCATTACGAAAAATTATGGATACAATTACCGTGTTAGAGTAAAACTTTAGTTTAATATAAACCAAAATATACACACTCTACATTTAGAACTTCACATTAAGGTAATCTTTTGGAGTATACGTATATATATATATACAAACAAGCTGCACTACAATCTACATGGCATGCTAAACCTCATTAGACCTCAGTCCTGAACTATTTCAGGCGCAAACCTTGGTTTGCCCACACTTGGGTAAAGGATTAAACTATATTTATTATAGACATAAGGTGTTAAAAAAAACCTCACTACATCAAAGCTAGAGTCCTGTTGTTGTTATTGTTATTATTAGGTTACAAAGTTAATTAAGCTGGAGAGTAACATGTTCATGCATAAAATAATATATAAATAAATAAACAGAAAATAAAATTACTTATATAAGTATACATATAAATTGCAACTGGTATGGATAGTGGCCAATAAAAAATTGCTTAGAGTCCTAAAGTCAGGGTTTCCTGGAAACTAAGTGGGCTGAATGTGTGCCATCAGAATTCTTGGGATTTTTAAGCACTATTATTAAGATTAGGGTGGTTAATCAAAATTTCACAGGCTTCTTTAAATTTCTGTTTACACCAAGCTTTTGTATGATACAAAGAACAAGTACTTTTCCAATCAATTCGATGTAGGGTGTTAAGAGTGTGATCTGAGAGCCCTGCTTCACCAAAATTATTATATTTAATGTGTCGTTTTTTTTTGTTTTTTTTCTAACGGATAGGGATTGTACATTCAGTTTCCCCAATATGTGGTAAGTTACAGGTGCAATAAACTCCGGGGTGTGCCAATGGGGAGGCGAGGATCCTTAGAGGTGTTGAATATGTTTTTTAATTTTAAAGGTGGTTCAAAAGTGGTTAAGATTATAATGATGTAGGATTCTATTGATTTTTTCTGATAACCTGATAGTCTGATGAATCAACTAGTCTCTGATAACAGCATCTATCAGCTTGTGAACTATAATCCGGCCAAAAGATCAGATTATAGTTCATAAAAAAATTAATACCCCATTACACCCATTCTCCCAGAATATATGGTGTTCCACATATTCTGGGAGAATATATGGGAACAATACATTTATAGTTAAGGGAATAGACAGCCTTAATTATCACCTAGCCAAGAAATTAGCATCAACACTCAAGGAGTTGGTAGGTCATTCCCTCTCCTATATAAAGAACACACAACACTTCATAAACAAAATTAAAAACATAACACTTGTCAAAGATGATTTGTTTGTTATTATTATTGTTATTATTGTTCCGGGAAACTCCAAGGAGTCGACAGACTCATCGAGGGAGGCCCTAACATCATGTCAAGAACAACTATTCAGCATTCACACAGTATCTATCATACCTTGCCTTTAACTCATTCACGGTCGTAGCACCCACAACAGACTCTGGAAGCTTATTCCACTCATTAACCACTCTCCAAGTAAAAAAACCTAGATCTAACACCCTTGTCAACCATGCTCTTGCCCAGCTTCCATGCATGGCCCCTAGTCCTCCCACCACCAATCATATTTTCAAAAATATCTTCTGGATCAATCTTATAAAAACCCTTCAGTAATTTGAATGTCTCAATCATATCACCCCTCCTTCGCCTATCGTCCAATTTCTGCAACCCACAAATCTTCAACCTATTCTCATAAGGTTCATTCCACAGACTTGCTATCATCTTGGTCACTCGTCTCCACTTCCTCCCCATCACGAAGAAACCCTGGTGCCCATAACTGGGCACAGTAGACCAGATGGGGTCTTATCAAGTCTCGATACAGAGGAACAACAACTTGTTTGTCTCTGCATGTTAAAGTATTTTTCAGAAGCCAAGTGATTTGGTGAGCTGTTTTAGTCACTTTTGCAATGTGCCCCCTAAACTTCAACTCCCTATCCAACTACACTCCCAAATCCCTGGCCTCATCAATCTCCTGGAGTACGGTTCCACCAATGCGATATACAGCTGCTATTCTTTTCACCCCAAAGTGCATAACCATACACTTTGCCACATTAAATTGACATCCATTTTTCCTAGCCCAGTCCTCCAAACTATTCAAATCATCCTGTAAAATTTTGACATCCTGTGCACTAACAATTGCTCTACCCAACTTTGCATCATCAGCAAACTAGTGAACACTTCCTCTCAAATCCTTTCCAATATCATTGATGAACAAATTGAAAAGCAGTGGTCCAAGAACAGAGCCCTGCGGCACTCCACTAGTCACAAGACGTCTTTTAGACTCCACCCCTGAATAAACCACTCTCTGTTATCTCTCCTTCAACCACCCTCCTATCCATCTCACCAACCCTATACTATCCCCATCTGCTCCAGTTTACTGATTAGGGTTCCATGCGGTATCCTATCAAAGGCCTTGGCAAGGTCCAGTAGTATCACTGCAAACCCATTACCCCCTATCCAGTTCAGCCGTCACCGTGTTATAAAACGTGAGCAAGTTACTGAGGCATGATCTACCCTTCACAAAACCATGTTGTCCCCCATACAATATCCCATTTTCATCTATCCAATCCTGTATTCTTTTCTTGACTAATTTCTCTAAGACCTTGACAATGATTCCTGATATGCTAATCGGTCGGTAATTTACAACAGCAGTCTTGGAACTACTTTTATGCAGTGGAACTATTTTCTCCTCTTTCCACCCGCTCGGGACTAACCCAGACCCGAGACTCGAATTAAACAAAATGGTCAAGGGTATTGACAATTCTTTAGCTGTTTCTCGTTCAACACGAGCTGGTATACCATCCAATCCCACAGATGTATTGACATTGAGGTTATGCAATAGACTACTCACCTCCACTTCATTCACCACAATTCCCATATAATCTACTGGTTTATTCGTTTCTGCAATGTTACCACCTGGATGATATATACTTGCAAAGTGCTCACTCAGTAACTCAACTATCTCAACTGATTCAGTTACCTCCCTACCATCAGCATTTTTTAAAATCATTCTGCCATGTACATTTTTCCTTTTACTTGCTACATATCTAAAAAACTGTTTAGGATTCTCTTTAGCCTGCATGGCCAATGTTCTTTCGTAATCCTTTTTTGCTTTTCTTACCACACTCGTCACCCTTCTGGCCTGCGCTTTATACCGTTCATGAGCCTGCCGGTCACCTTTCTCCTTAAATTCCCTCCATAGTTGTTTCTTTTTTTGCAGCTCAAGCTTAATGGTGTTATTCATCCATTTAACCCTACTTGTTTTATTATTCGGACTCTAGGTATACAGTCAGCCATTGCTTCATGCAAGCCCTTCTTAACTACCTCCCATGCACTATCAACTTCTAGTCCTTGCAGTTGTACATGCCATGGCACTGAACCAATCAAACTCCTAAGCTTGTCATACTTTCCAGCCCGATAATTCCACATGTACCCTGTCTTAATTGAAAATTCTACACCTTTAGCCACCTCCCAAGTCAAGACCCCATGATCACTCTCACCGATTGGTGGCAATGTGGTCATATTTGTTACAGCCAAATCCTCAGATGTAATTACTAGGTCAAGCACTCTCTGACCCCTAGTATTTTCCATTACATGCTGTCGTAGATAGTTATCCCTTAATAACCGCATAAGGTCCAATTCCTTCCTCCCGTGTGTCCTCTCCTCACTCCAATCAATGCGACCATAGTTGAAATCTCCCATAATAATCACCCTCCTTCCACTCATTTCTTCTATTTGCTTGTGCATACTGTCACCACCATCTTTTCCAACACCTGGTCTATAGCAGCACCCAATTGTATATTTAGTTCTGCTAGCCGCAATCTCACACCAAATGGCCTCAAATGTGCTCTTTTCTCTATCCTGCAATTCAACTTCTATTCTCCTTGGCTGGAGCTCATCAGCTATCATGAACAATACTCCTCCCCCCATTTTATTCTCTTTGTCATTCAATCCCACTAGCTATATCATCTACAGTCAGCCATGATTCACTAATACCAATAACCTGTGGTCTGGAAGTGCCAACCATGGCCAAAAACTCTTCCTTCTTGTTCCTAATACTCCTAGTATTAGTGTACATGAATTTAAGACCCCCATTAGCCCCAACCCTACCTTGATGCCTTATATTAACTATCCCACTCTGATTTGTTGTCCTTATTTGCTCTGGCATATTATATTCATTCTTACATTCAACTGCCTCCCTAAGGACTGTATATCTACCCACCCACCCTTTAACAAATCTAGTTTCCCTGAATTTGCACATCCACTACATTCAGCAACACTTTCTCAAGTCTTCTTACACCGTAACCATTCAAATGCAAGCCATCCATCTTATATAGATCCTTTCGCCCATCAAACTCACTCCACACGTCCACAAATTCCACACCACTCGTCATACATAACCCACGCATAAAGTCATTCGCAATTATGGCCCTCCTTTTAAACATTTCACTGTCATACCGTGGCAAAAGACTAATCATTCTAACTCTCTCACTCTTTTCTTTTGCTACCTCAAACAATTCATTCAGGTCTTCTATCATTTCCATTTTATCTCCTTTCAAATCATTCGTACCTGCCACAACAATCATTTCTTTTACCCTTTCCTTTTGCTCTCTAATAGACTCAGTTACATCCTTTATGGTCACATCAGGTTGGTACGATTTTGTCAAATCATTTATATTAGTCAGTTTGACGTTTCTTTACTTTTCACAAATGTGCCAATCAATGACAATTCTTCTTCTACAGAACAAATTTCCGCCTGATATTACGGCTCTCTTTGTCCATGTACTATGTTCCGGTTACTTCGTGTGGCAAAATAAATTTTACCTACAAAAAGAAGGTATGGCCATGGGCTCATTACTACCCCCCCCCCCACAATTGCTAATTTTTATATGGAAGCTTTTGAGCAATGTATTCTTGATTCCTTTACTGTAAAACCTACAGTTTGACTCAGATATGTTGATGATGTTCTCATCATCTGGCCACAGCCAAACATTAAACACATTCCTTAGCCACCTGAACAAACAACATGAGCACATACAATTTACTATTGAAATTGAAAATCAGAACTCGCTCCCATTCCTAAATACACTAGTCACAAGTCTGCCCTCAGACAGTCTATCCTTCACTGTTTACCGCAAGCCTACACACACCGGCCAACATATATATATACATGCTAACTCATATCACCACCCTCAAAAAAACAGAGCTATAATAATTTGCTCTAATGAACAAGCTCTTAAACAAGAATTAAAAATTATTAGCAATACATTTATAAATAGCAAATATAGCAAAAATACTATTAATAAAATTCTTCATAAAACTTCAAAAAGTAATATAGATTACAGTAAAACCATAACACTCTCATATATTAAAGAGTTATCAGAAAAAAAATCAACAGAATCCTAACTTTGTAACCTAATAGATAATAATAATAACAGGACTCTAGCTTTGATGTAGTGAGGGATTTTTTTTTTTTTTTTTAACACCAGATGTCAGGTAAATAGTTTTAACGGTTGATCAGTAACTTTAGCATGCCATGTAGATTGATTGTAGTGCAGCTTGTTTTTTTGTATATATACATATACTCCAGAAGATGACCTTAATGTGAGGGTTGAAACGTTGAGTATATACATTTTGGTTTATATTAAACTAAAGTTTTACTCTAACACAGTGGTTGTATCCATAATTTTTTGGAATGTATTCTGATCACCGTGTAAGCATGAAAGAAGCAAAGGATAATTTCTTGTCAAGTTTAATTTAACTTATAATCAAGGAGGAAAAACTTTCAACAACATCAAAAGATGTAGCCATAAGTAGGCAGCACTGTGCCTCTGATTAGGGGGAAGTGACTGATTTATGGTATATGGATGCCAATAGTGCATGGAAAGTGAGCTTTGATTGTTTGTTGGAAACATCACCAGACTGTATACCCAGGATTGGGAGTATAAAGCTGAAAATGCAAAAAGTAAACATTATAGAGGGAATATAGAAAAACGATAATGAGCATGCTCATGTGCAATACAAAGCATGGACAAGAAGGATGAATATGGTAAGAAAGGTTAAATCAGGTTATGAGAGAAAATTAGCTAAGCAGGCCAATGGAAATACTAAAGAGTTTTATTTATTTATTTTTTATGATGTTGTGTTCATTTTAATTTTTGCTAGCCTATGTGCACATGAAAAACATATTGTGCACAAGTTTCCAGTGTCAGATTCAATGTGTGCAGTAGGTTGTGCTCACAATAGTGACAGTCATTAGCCATAAACTCTTAATTTGATACACCTAAAATTGAGTTTATCCCTAAATAGAAAAAAAAAATTAGTATGTTTTATTTCACAATTAATTATAAACCAAATTTGTATTATTGTACATTATAGAACACTTACAATAAATTTCATTTACTAATGCTTAACCATACAAATCACTATTTACAAACAAGGGATTCTTTGCAGAAATAATATGAAAGACTCAACCTTTCTTACTTTATTTTTAATTTATTTTTACTAAATTCTTAATGTCTTATTGCCTACTGTGATATCAAATGTAGCTTGCCAATGAAGTCCCCCATGTTTTTCCTTAAATTATTTTTAAGAAAAATAAATAAATAATGCAGTTCTCTTTGCAGACCAGATCTGACTAATGAGCTGTAAATTTGGCTACCATGGAATTATAAAATAATAAACACAAATGTCTTTTTCTATAAAGGTGTAATTTTTTAAATTAAAGATATGAAATTTTATATAGTCATTTTAACAATGAAATAAACCACAAAAATTAAAAAAAAAACAAAAAAACTTACCCTGCATCCTGAGCTTCATGTGCCCTTATAATAGACAGCAAATTGTTCTGCTGCAGAAATTCACAACAGGCTGCATAGCTGGAACAGATGTAACAGTTTCAATTCTCCAGCAACACTAGACAGAGTGAATGGCAACCTATATAGAGGGAATTTGAATTTTTGCATAACCAGTAAATAAATGTTATTAGCATGCAGAGATTTCAAGTGGTGAAAAACTGCATAAACACGTCTTTCCTCAGATGTCACATACATGAATGGGAATATCCGCTCCATTCGGGATTCAACTGTGAATGTTGGCAGATGAAAGATGTCCAGTTGCCATACAGAATAAACAGATGTACTTTGTGCATTTCTCTAGAACAGATATTCTTAAGTTCTAGGCATAAGTTCTTTCCTAAATTCTTAAAGGATGGACCTGCAAAATTTGTGCTCTTAAAATAAATTATAAATTTACCAAAGAAAGAAATTCCTTGATCAGCATCCATCTTTAAAATAATACAAAAAAGCAAAGAATAAGAAATTAAAACTGTTGAGATGCAAATTTACAGAAATTATGATGTTCATAATTTCTGTAAATTTTCTGTGAATTAATTTTTTGTAAACAAAATCTTTTGTAATCATTTCATTAGCACCTAGCTAGACTAAACTGAAAGTTTGAAACAACGAGAGCAGCAATGCTCAGGAAATCATAGTCTTAGTGAAAGCTTAACTTTGGCAAAGTCTATATACAGCAAGAAAATGTTTGCTGCTGGATATATCTCCCAGTCAACAGTCATTAAACCACCATGACGGAAGAAAATATCTGTTAAGTGAACTAATACAGTTAAATTCAAGATCGTCCACAGCTATCAGAGTCAAACATCCAAGCTTCTTTGATACTATGTCAATTTCACTTTACTATGGAGAATAGTTCTATTCCCAGTTTACTTTTTTCCTATTTCATATTATACTCTAGATAAGAAATAGGGGAAAAGTAAAGCTGCATCTTTGAAAATAAGATATTCAGTTTCTCAATAGCATGTGACATTTTCAGAGTTATGCTAAACATTGCCGAGAAAAACAATATTTCCTGTTTTCAAGGATGCAGCTTTAATGTGTTCACGATGGACATGGACACAAGTTGTGTTGATCAAATTTCCATGTGAGAGATTTGAGCAAATTGTGTTACTCAAATCTCTTACATGGAGCAGAATGCAACAAATCATTACACATACTTCTAGAGTAAACCAAATTTAAAAGTTCTATAACCTGTCTGTATTTTTAAATTTCTTAATGGGTAGATATACAATTTTACTGTAGCAGATCATAAAAATTCTCCCACAAGAAAAAAAAAGCAGCATAATAAAACCATATTATTGCTTACCAAAAAGTTTCCATATCTACTTCACTAACATCTGTGGCCAATAAACAATATGCACCACCACTTACAGCCAAAGATAAACTGGAATTATTATTCCTAACAGAACCCTAGTTAACAATCTCAACAACATTATCCGGGTCAACTGCCAAAACTACACATCACACAGTTCCCTTTGCCACAACTGCTACATTTGTGCATTCATCAGAACTGGCATCCCTGTAAAATCTCAAATCCTGATCCTTACCATGTTTGATCTACTTTGGCTCAAAATTTCTTCACCAAACCAACTTATCCCTTTCATTTGCTTCTATCATTCTTCAAACTCCAATAACCACATTGATCTCTTCGACTATCTCTCTAAAAGCTTGATTATCTGCAGTCAGACTATAATAATGAGGTCATCCTTCTTGAAAACTTCAACTTCACAACTCAAATGCTAATGCATTTGTCGTTAGCAGTACCTAACTTGGATTATCAATCCTTACCAGAATACCTGACAGCCTCTTATAATCAGCTGACACACTTGATCTCTTCTTATCAAGCTTCTCTTCCAAATATACTGTAGATGTCGATTCTCATCCTGTTAACTCAGACTATAACCTAACACAAGTTTCCTTTGCAATGGAACAACCTTTAACCAACAGTGTTCAGTCTTGTGTCCTTTGGTGCTATAAGGACCAAAAGGAGATGACCTCCTGGACTTTTTCTTTGCATGGCCCAAATATTGCTTCTATATATTTTCATAATCAATTTTTCTGATAAGTACCTTCAAGGCAGGTATGGGCTACTATGACAGTACAACCCGATTAAGTTTACATTAATATTAATCTCATATCAATAATTTTCCTACTAAATTAGTCTACCATTTGTCAGCATTCCAATATTGTCAGATCTTATGTTTGTCTTCCTAACAGCATCATTCCACTTGGATCTTCGTTCTCCCCTAGCTTTTTTCCTGCCATTATGATATCAAATATCTCTTCTGATAACCTTTCCTCTGCCATTCTGTTCAAGAGATCACACCACCTTAGATTAGCACAGCTCACACATTCTTGGATGCTAATAGTGTCAAGTTCCTTCCTAAAGGAACATATTAAAGGAGATCACATTAAAAATTAGTATCTTAATATTTAATATGATCCTGCTATTGATGCCTTTATTCTTTACTCCATTAATTTTTCTGAGAATTCTCATACCTATAGTCTCTAACCTTGATCAAATGCTTATTTCTAACTCAACTCAGATATATAACTTAAAATTGGTTTGACTACTATCTTGTCTTCTGTATATACTGCTAGTTTAAGGTTTTGGCTAATTATTATTATTAACATTTAACCTCCATGGAGTCAGAGATTCATCATGGGAGGTGCACACTATTGCACACAATGCTCATTCAAATGTGCTTTAAACTGATTCAATGTGACTACACCCACAACACATTTAAGGCAATGCATTCCACTGACCAACCACTCTCCATGCAAAGAACTTACTCCTCACTCCTCCCAGCGATGACCTCTTGTCCTGCCCCCCCCCCATTCTATGAAAAATCTCTTCCATGTACACCCGATAACAACCCCTGACTAGCTTATGTCTCAATCATACCCCCCTCCTCTTCCTCCTATACATGAGGCTCTGCAACTTACATTCTCTCAATCTGCCCTTGTACTCTACATTCCAAAGACCACTGACCACCTTCGTGAATCTTCACTGGGCCCTTTCCAACATATCCTCGTCACCATGAAAGCCAGGCAACCAAATCTGTGCACAATAGTCCATATGAGGCCTGATCAAGGCCATATACAATGGCATCATAAGCTCTCTATTTCTGTATGTCAGGATCCTCCGCATCACTGCCATTATCTGATGACGTCTTCACAACTTGTGCAACATGGCCCCCGAATTTCAGGTCCTTGTGGCAGTTTATCAAAAGCCTTTGCAAAATTTAAGTACACCACTATATATGCATCTCTGCTTTACAAGGTATTTGTCACTTTGTTATAGTACATAAGTAAGTTAGTAAAACATGATCTCCCTTTAACAAACCTATGCAGATAACCACAGACAATACTGCTGTTTTCAACCCATTCCTGTATCCTACTTCTCACCAATCTCTCTCCAGTACCTTCACCACAATTCTACATATACAGACCAGTCTATAATTTGAAGCTACAGTCCTTTATGCAGTGAAATAATTTTACCCTCCTTCCACTCCCTTGGAACCTGTGCTGTTGTAAGTTTTATTAACACATTTGCTGTCATGCTCCTCAGGCATAGTTTGTTACTGCAAGCCAAGCACTTTCATTTCTTCAAGGTCAGTACGAGTAATCTCGTAGCTGGCTTATCAGACAGAATTTTATTTCATACACCAACTACGAGAATCTCATATCACCCTCACCTATATATTACATGTGCTGACAACTGTGTTTATTGCATCTAGTCTCTAAAAACCTTCAATTACGCCATGCCCAGTAAAAGAAAGCCTACTGATGAAGAATTAGAAGCTTACACTAATATGAGCGATGATGAATGGAATGAATTATTTGGTTCCGATTCCAAAGATGATCCTACAGACGACTCTAGAGGTGACTCAGATGATGAAGAAAATTCTGAAGATGAAGTATGCATCCAGCCAAATGCATCAACATTTACTAATTGGGAAAATTCAGAATAAGAGCTCACACAATTTGACTTTATTGAAACTACTATGGGTTTTAAAATTGATACTGCAAATTTCAGTATCGAAAAGTTGGTTGAACTTTTTTTTTTAAAGATTTTCTCACACTTTTAGTTGAACAAAGCAATTTATATGCTTTACAAAATATTGAGCAAAGGCAAGCACAGATCAAAAAGAGTCAAAGAATTTCAAACTGGAAAGCAACAGACCTACCTGAAATGAAATGAAATTATTTCTTGGACTTTTACTTCATATGGGTCCTTGTAATTTACCATCTATTGAGCATTATTGGAGTACAAATCATCTTTATAATTTCCCATTTTGGTGCACTAAAATGAGCCGAAATCGATTTCAAATTTTATTGTGTTATTTGCATTTCGCAGATAATTCCCAAGCAGCTAACGATAAATTGTACAAACTAAGACCAGTCCTAGATCATTTTAATAGTGTAATGCAAAATAGCTATACACTAAACAGAAATTTATGTATTGATGAGTAAATGGTGTTGTGATGCAGGTAGACTGTTGTTTCGGCAATATGTAAAAAACAAAAAACATAAATATGGTGTGAAATTCCATGGACTATGCAAATTGAATGGATTGGTGATAACAATAAAAATTTATATAGGCAAATCTGAATTCTCTTTAGCGAAAATGGGTAACACATATGATATTGTATTTCACTTGATGGAAGAATATTTAGACGGTTATGTATTGCATATGGACAATTTTTATAATTATGTAGCTCTGACTGAATCTCTTACTGACAGAAAAACTTACGGGTGTGGAATGCTGCGAGATAATAGAAAAACAATCCATCAGATGTTATACAGAAGAAACTAAAGAGAGGATTTGTCGGGCAAAGAAGAGGTCCTGTTTTAGTCAGCAAATGGAAGGATAAGAGGGAAGTTCTTTCCATTTCAAATATGCACAAATCTGAAATGGTTGAAGTGAAAAATCAGAATGGTAAAATTCAATTAAAACCAAATATCGTTAGGGACCATAATTTGGTTATGTCAGGCATCAATCTTTCTGATCAAATGCTTTCTTACTATTCTGCCTTATGAAAGACAATTAGATGGCCAAAAAAATTGGCAATACACATTTTTGATATATACATTCAAAATGCACATAAATTTTATAATATAGTTACTGGAAACGTAATGATGCGTTAAAATTTAGAGATAAATTTATCTCATTTTTTGTTGGAATGGATGAGCTTACAACATCACAGAATATCAGCAAGATTCGGGATCTACATTATTTGGAAATTTTACCACCTTCAGAAAAAAAGAATCGCCCAACAAAGCCACGCCGAGTAAGCACACAAAACAAACAACGGCGGGAAACACGTTATTATTGTCCTGTGTGCCAGGAAAAACCACCATTGTGTGTGGAAAATTGTTTTAAAGTGTACTATTCGTAATTTGATTTACAAATTACAGGTTATACTACGGGTTAACTGGTGTTTAGCACAGGTCGATAATTGACCTATAAGTATATTCGTAGTTGGCTTCTGAGGCTCATATATAATATACTATACTTCTGCTGAAATTATTTTTCTTCTACGGCTTCTAAGCCCCCAGATGTGCTCTCCACTTTACTCACAAACCAAGGGTCCAAATTAAGGTGCTTATAGCAAGGGTTAACTCGTGCTTGGCAGAGGAGGTCGGTACTCATAGTTGGCAGCGAACGTGTTAAACAGGCATGCCAATTCCCTGGAATATTTCCTTAAGATCTGTGGTGATATGTCATCAAATCCTATCACCTTATTGACATCAAGGTTATTTATTTCCTCAAATACCTCCTGCTTACTCACAATTAAGCCATCCCCTCTTATGTCCTCTACACTTTATTTCCTCATTATTCCACCCTGATCAATGAAACACACTTATAAATTGATCACTGAATACCTCAACAATGTCTTCTACAGCAGTTACTACTGTACTGCCTTTATCCATTAATTCATCTTACCATAATCATTCTTCTTGCTGCATATCTAAAAAAGAACTCTCTAGTGTTTATCTTTGCATGATTTGCCAATTTCTGCTCATACTTTACTTTTTTCTTACTAACTAAGTCACTCTCCTGGCTTGTTCTTTATACTCTTCATGCAACTGATTAATCACCATTATTCATCTTATACTTCACCCAAAGTACTTTCTTTTCCAGATTTCATGCTTAAGCTTCACATTTATCCATTTTACACCTACTTTATTCAGCCTTTTGGACTTTGGAATACATTCACACATTGATGCTGTTATGCATTTCTTTGTCAGTTCTCAAGCAGCATTTATTTCCTTATCACTCAACTCCTAATTCCATGTTGTAGCTCCAAGCTGTCTCCTAAGCTTGTCATAATCACCAGCCTTATAATTCCACATTATAAGGCTAATATATCCTTCCCTTGCAAAAGTCTGCATATGACTAGCCACAACACAGGTGATTACTTCATGATCACTTTCACCAACTGGAGGAAAGTGTGAGACCCCTCTCACAATTACATCCTCTGATGAAATTGTGAGAGGATCTAGAACTCTTGATCCATGCGTGCCCTCCTTCACATGCTGCCTGAGATAGTTCTTTCTCAAGAACTCAAAAAATTCATTTTCTCCTTATTCCCAAATGCTATATCTTCATTCCAATCTATACTACCATAATTAAAATAACATATAATAATTACCCTTCCTTTGTTCACTAATCCAAGTTGTTTATACATTTCTTCATCACCACCCTCCACATTCCCAGGCCTATAACAACATCCAACTAAATATGTCTTCCATTCAACCTGCACGTTACACCAAATTGCCACTATAAGATAGAAGAGTGCTGTTATCATCAGCAGCACTCTTCCTCCCTTCTTGCCCTTTCTATCCTTAAAAAAATACTGTATCCTTCAATTTCTATTCCTATTATGATATCATCTTCATTCAACCATGATTCATTTATTCCAATGATTTTGGGGTGAATAAACTCAATCACTGAAACCATTTCATCCCCCTTATTTCTGATACTTCTGGCATTCGTAAACAAACACAGGAGTTCATTTTTAAGTCTATAGCCAGTCCTATCCAAGCCATGTGTTGGTTGTAATTACCCCACCACACTTGCCAATCACCATTAACACCACTTACCACATATATCTACTCAGTCTCAACTTCCCCACCCACATTGCAATATACTCCATCTTCATACACACACATTTACTGCCACTTTCAACATCCACTCTCCCTCTGCCATGTCTCCCCGAACTACCCCCCCCATTTCCCTGTTCCTCTTGCATCCCTGTTCTCTCTTCATCTCTCACACTACTACTGTTTCCACCGCCAAACACTTCTATCTCTTCAGTACCACTGTCCTGATTTATCCCTTCATCTCTTTCTTCTGATCTCTTGCATGCATCACACACTGTGCTTTCATCCAGCAACTTTTTCCAGTACACCTCCAAAGCCATTTAAATGCAACCCATCACACCTGTATCAATTCATTCTTACCTCAAACACATGCCATACATCCACAAACTTCACTCCCTTCTCCTCACACAGCTCTGCTAGCATACCAATCATGATTTTGGGTCTCCGTTGCAACTCATCATCGTCATACCTTGGCAACACACTGACAACCTTTCCTACTACGCTGTTATCTTTCATTCTTCTCAACAGTCTCTTGATATTCGTCTTCACATTCTTCTTATGTCCACTTAGATCATTCGTCCCTATAATCACGACTAACTCTTTTGCTCATTTCTTCATGTTCAATGCCTTAATTATCCTATTCATTCTCCCATGGATAGCAGACCTTATGGACTCTCAGCAGTCAGCCGTCTAATTATGGAGTCTCTGTATACTGCTATCTTGGAATCACTCGTTACCTCTTTTACTCTTTCATGCTGTTGTCTTGCACAATTTCATTAGTTTCCACTAGACGTCTAACATCACTCCACATATTGCTCATTTCATTTTTAATAACTGTTTTGTTAAATCTTGTATTTCACTCTCTATCACTCCTGCAATTTCGCTACCTCTTGTTCTGCTGCACCTTACTTCCATTTCCTCATTCATACTTTCTTTCGCTCCCTTATCACTAACTTTCACTTCTACATTCTTGCATTCTTTCACTCCCTCAGTTTCTCTAGCTTTCATTTGATTTCTGTTTATTTCATGTACACCATCTATCATTTCACTCAGCTTTGCATTTTTTGTGTCTGGGTCCAACAATATATTGCACTTCTGACAAATTCATACTTTCTCTCATCTCTCATTCATTCTCTCTCTCCACAAACACATCTCTTACACTCTGCTATGCACACAAATTGCACTCACAACACTGAATTAGTTTCGAAAAGTCTATGTCACCAACAGCACTTAACTTTTGAGATGCTCGCCCAATAATTTCTCCCTTATTCCGTATAAATTTATTCAACTTGCTCACCACCACATCAATTATACTTATTTGGCTGTCTATTTCCATATTTAATTTGCTATCTTCACTAAAAACTGCATAAAGAGCTGAAATATTTTACTTGTTCTAAAGATTCTTCATTGAGAATGCAACTGAAGTTTTCTGTCCTTGCCTATTTTTAAAATTTTTATCTTTTTACTACTGTTTACAGCTCTTATTCAATTTAAATAGAGAAGCCACAGAGACTTGCACTAGTTATGTTTAGCAGTGCATAATCAACTGCATAAAGCAAAGAGCTAAGCGACTTCTCCGATTCTAATATGTTTAATGCCATTTTTTTTCATAACATAATTCATGTAGTTGATGAATAAAAGTAGAGGTGTTCTTCCTTGTCTTACACCTAATTTTACATCAAATAATCTTCCTGTATTCCCTCCAATTTTAACTGCTGATTGTAACTTAAATATAGACTATGTACTGCTCTGTATGACACTTCATTTACCCTACATAACCGTACTGTTTTGAAAAGCTTTTCTTTGGGCACCTTGTCATATGGCTTTTCCAGATCTACAAAACTTATAGAGATCCATGTTATATTCCAATGATTTCTGCACTATTTCTTATAATGTGAAAATCTGATCTCTCCAACACTTTTTTGCCTGAACCTAGCTTGCTCTACTCTAAGTTTCTCTTTCACAATTTTTCTCAGCCTCTTCTCAAGCATACTTGCATGAATCTTACCTGGGGCACTTGGTAGAGATATTCCTCTGTAATTCTCACATTCAGCTTTATTCCCCTTTTTACAGATATGAACTATGAGAGCTCTACACCAATCATCTGGAATTCAACCTTTTGACCAGGCCATCTGAATTATGCAGTGTAGCTACTTCAAAAACTTTTATACCTCCATACTTTATCATTTCTGGTCAAATATCATTTACTCCAACTGTCTTTCCATATTTCAGGTTTTTGATGGCTTTTTCTACCTCAAGTATTGAAATGTACTCCTCGTTGCATTCCTCTTGAAAATATACAGGTATGGTTTTGTCACTGATTGTTTCATTTAACAGTCTTTCAAAGCAATTACTTCAGACATATCTTCAGATTTCATATAACCTTTACCATTTTTGGTTACTTTTATGGTATTCTTTGCTCCATTTCTAAGCCTTTTCAATAGTCTCCAAAACTTTTGGCCATCTTCATGATATTTATCTTCTATATTCTTACCAAAATCTTCTCATGACCTTTGTTTAGCTACTTTTAGCTTAAGCTTACATACAGCTTAGCTCTCTTACATTTTTCTGTGTATTCTTTAGGACATCATATTTTTTTCATTTTCCTGGACTGCTTAATTTATTGTGTAAACCATAGCATTTAATTTTCTATCGTTGCACATAATTTCACCACATGCCTCCCTAGTTAAATTAATCAGCATTTTCTTTAGAGTTTGCCATTCAGACTCCAAGATTTGTTTCTTGTTTTCAAAATGTTTCATTTTTTCCCTGTTAGTGAGTGAGTGTACAGTTTACCTGGAAAAGCTACTCTTTCAAGTTCTCTGTATACTCATGTCTCCTGTACCAACATAAAGATATCACTATCAACAACACAGTTGATGAGGCTTTCTGATTTCTTATGTCCTCTCTTCAAGTAGACCTGTGCACATCTGTAAAGAAAATTTTCTTCAAATTTTCCCAAAACATTTCTGTATGACTCAAAAAAATTCCTCCACTTCTTACTTAGGAGAACCTTTTGTGGAAACATAGGCACAAATAAGTTTCACTGTCAATTTCCTCATTTTGAAGTTTACTCAGTGACGTAGCTAAAGCTTTTGCCACCGCTCTCAATACACACCAAAAATACTACAAAAAGTCAAAACAACGTATAGGGAAATAAATTAAAACACTATGTTTATTTTTTAAGTAAAACTTTAATTACAACATTCTAAAATGTTATTTTTCTTGCTTTTCTGTTAGCAAAATTGTCGATGACATTGACAAAGTCTATTTCATAGTATGTAGATAATTCTTAATCAATTTTATTTAGAAAAACTCCTCTCACAACTAGCAGCACTTACAGCAATTGTGAGGAAAACTCGCAGCAGTATTACAATATTTGGAACTGAGTTCTTGAGACTGTATTTTAGAATTAACTGAAAAAGTTCAAAAAGGTTCAAAGTGCCGCCCGGGGCAGATGCTGGGGGGAAGGGGGAGGGGAGGGGATATATTTTTGACTGTAACAGTGTATGCTCACGAGGCCGGTTTGCCTGCTTGTGGGATGAAAAATGCCAGATAAACTGGTGGAAAAACCCTACTGTCCGCGCCCAAGACCGGCTAACTTGCTATGGCTGAGGAATATCCTCAAGTTCCTCACGTATTCGACGGGAATCGAACCTGGGACACGCTTTCCCCAGGCATATGGTTGCGAAGCACAAAGCCACCAGGCTAACCACGTGGACCTATTAAGGCATAAGAGTATTACACAAAATTTCAGTACTATATACGTAAAACAAATTACTATTAAAGTAGTTCTTTATTTTCACAATTAATACGTCATAACCACATCTTCTTTAGCTTGCATGCCAAAGTTGAAAGCTCATAGGAGGCTAAAGACTACCATTTCAAGAATCTCTTAATCGAAACATGACTTCCAGTTTTCAACTTCTGATTATAACCACTTGGTGTGTCCACCTTCTGCTAAGTTCACTTTGAAAATTCATTCATCAGCAGAGACATGATCTACAGCTGCAGTCTTGACAGTTATGTTGGGATTGTGGAATGCAAAGCAACTCTTATTGTTTGAAATATGAAAAGCAACCAACAGCAAAAGGTGTTGGTTGCTTTTCATATTTCATCAGATCATCATACAAATCTTTTGCTTTCTGTTATATGACTGCCCCATACAAAGACAAGCTAATGCATATATGACCAAAAATACATTATAAATGTTTCTTGCTTCTGAAAATGCAACCTTCTGAAGACTACAGGTTTGCATCCTGCTATAGACAGTCATTAAATTCATATCAAGGATTTAAAATAAAATTATAATCATTCACATACATTACCTAACATATACTATTATATTTGTTAGCCGGTTCGCTGAGTAGATAGCATACCTTTTCTCCAACCAAAAGGTTGAGGGCATGAATGTTTATGAATATCTTTAGGTGGAAGATGAATTTTCTCTGCTTGGTATGAAGGATCCCAAGCAGAGAAAATTCAGGGTTACTGGATTATTTAATTCTCACTTTACCACTAGTAATAAATGTACTATAGGTTTCCAAACTTTAGTTGGTGGGATTTAAAAAACATTTATATATGCATTGCATTTAATCTTTTCTACACATTTCCAAAGAAATTATGATTAACATAACTGAAATCGACAACATGGTCACTACTCATCAAACTCACATTATTTAGAGTGCATGATTTCCATTTTTTTTATTAAGTTTGGAACCATTTGTAACCATTATGTTAAGAAAAATTCATGTAAATATATCATACAAAGTGTGTTGCAATTATTATATGAATAGTACTGCACAAAGTTTGTTTCTGAGATTGTCTTCTTTAGTAAAATCAACATTAAAATAAAATTAAAAGTATTTAAAACAAAAAAATTTAAATTCTTATATAAAGCCACAAGGTCCTGGCAATCACCATGCTCATAAAAAATATTTCACTTGGATTCCTGCCTTTGAAAAGCCAGTTGACTTTTATTCCAAAAGGAATAAAAGTCAACTGGCTTATCTGATCCCTCCCCCCCCTTACAGATCGACAAAGGCAGCAAAGCTTTGTTGCTATGGCTTAGCATACGAAAGTATGTGAAATGAAAAAATGCCAGAAAATCACTTTGATCCATGAGGAGCAATAATCCTCCATTTGGGAATACAGCAGCAGTAAAGGCTAATGACTTCACATCAATTGCCTTAGTATTCCATAATGCAAAGCACGCCTTCTTTCAGACGTGTATAATGATATGCATTATGGGAAGGGCCACTACCCAGAAGAGATGCCAAGGTTAAAATAATGCAGAAGTCATATATTTCCCAGTAATATATTTCATATATATCACTTTATTATTAAATAATATACTAATTAATATATATGTATAATATAAAAATAAAATACATAATAAAAATATACCATGTATAATTCCTACTGTCACAATAAAGATGACACAAGGAATCATACTACATGAACGTGCAAATAACACAAGAGGTTATCTTTCCTTGGTGATTTAATATCAAAACTCGAAAGTTGTTTTGATATAAAAGTTGGCCTTTTCAATTTTGCTGAAATATTTAAAGCATCCTAACCTCAGATTCAGGTTGTACCTTGAAATAATATATAAAACGATATAGCAAGCTTTTAGTTTTATGAAGCACCTTATTTAACCCACTTTTTTTGGAGACAATTTATGTAATTCTATAAGTAAAATACATCAAAATTCGGTAAGTCATATAACGGAGAATTAAAAACCATTTGAAAAATATGAAACCAAACTATAAAAGATTAATATATAAATATTCATCTTTTATATGAATATATATATTTATTAAATCAATAAATTACTAGACTTTTGGGAAGAATATCTTGCAAGCTGATGATGATGAGATCACAAATGAATAAATATACTGTAAGCAATCAACTCTTAGGGAAGAAGAAAGAAGGATAGGAATTTCATTTTTTTTTTTTTCTTTTTTCAAAAATGAAAAAATGATTGATATTGCTTAAATAGTCAAAATGCATATATAAAGAGATGTGAATGAACCAACTTTAGGGATCACAGCCATCCTCAGAAGCGAAATCCAAGCAGTGTGAAAGGAGAGGATAAATAAAGTACCCTATATACCGTAGATGGTATTAAGCAGGCATGAAGTATTTGGTTTGTAATACATTTAGTTTAATCCTTTATCCAAGTGTAAGCAAACAAAGTTTGCGCCTGAAGTATCTTCAAGGACTAGGGCAACTCGTGGTAAAGGTGGACCAAGCTCTCATCACTACTTGTCTTAGTATCCCCCATTATGCAAAGCATATCAACTTGCCGACATGAATAATGCTATGCATTAAGGGAAGGGCCACTACCCAGACCAGTTTCGACATTTATTGAGGTCTCGTCAGTGGGAGCCAGATCCAGAGGTGGTGATACTAAGGTGGAAGCAATGAAGAAGAGTCACATTTACCTATATGAGTTGCAAAATGTGTCTCACCTTATTATTAAATTACTCTGGATTTAGAGAACGATGCATAGCATCATGCAAAGCACATCTACATACATGTCTGTAAGTAGATGTGCTTTGCATTATGAGAGATACCAAGACAAGCAGCGATGAGAGCTTGGTTCACCTTTACCATGAGTTGCCTCAGTCCTGAAGATACTTCACACACAAACTTTGTTTGCTTACACTTGGATAAAGGATTAAACTAAATGTATTATAGTCTAACCAAGCGTAAAAAAACTTCCAACATATTTCTCTTTTTTTTTATAATAAGGTGAGACACCTTTTGGCAACTCGTACAGGTAAATATGACTTCTCCATTGCTTCCACCTTAGTATCACCACCTCTGGGTCTGGCTCACACTGACAAGACCTCAATAAAGGTCAAAACCAGTCTGGGTAGTGGCCCTTCCATTAATGCATAGCATTATACATGTCCGCAAGGAGATATGATTTGCATTATGGGAGATACTAGTGGCCCTTCCCTTAATGCACAGCATTATATATGTCCACAAGGAGATGTGCTTTGCATTATGGGAGATACTAAGACAAGTAGTGATGAGAACTTGGTCCACCTTTACCACAAGTTGCCTCAGTCCTGAAGATACTTCAGGAGCAAACTTTGTTTGCTTACACTTGGATAAAGGATTAAACTAAATGTATTAAGTCTAACCAAGTGAGGAAAAAAAAAAACTTCCAACAGTATTAGGATCGGTTGTGAGTTTCTGAATTGCTTTTCATATAGCTGAGCAGCCATATTTCTGAAATTATTTAGAAGAGTGAATATTTATGGCATTACTATTGATTTTTACTGCTACAGTTTCTATTATATATAATTTTGTTTTTTTTTTTCTTAAAAATCATGGATTGTGGGATTTTTTTTTTTTTTTTTAAATTGCTTAGGCTGCAATTTCAAGATTTTTTATTCATTTAGCAGTCCTATGAAACTGTCTTTATATTTTATTAAAAAAAATAATAATAATAAAAATAAAAATTACATAAGACTGCTAAATGAATAAAAAAAAAAAAAAAAAAATTCTTCAAGCTGCAATAACCGAAATTGCAGCCAAATACATTTATATATATATATTGTATAAAAATACAAATATATATAAAAATGTGCACAACACATGGAGAGAAGAGGCAAGGAATAAGAAAAGTCTCATTGACTATGTTATCGTCGATGGTGATGTTTTCTCCCTGGTGCAAGACATTAGAGTGTACAGATGATTTGAAATTGGAAGCAATCACTATTTAGTCTTGAGCAGGATAAAATTGAATTTCATATTGAAAAGAATAACATGTAAGAAAGTTTTAAAGGGAATAAAAGTTGAGCAGCTCTCAGATGTGAACTGTAGACTAAAATACACAAAGATTATTGAAGAAAAAATGAAGGAGTTTGAGAACAGGAATCAAACCTTGGAGATTCAGTGGCAAGCCCTGAAGAAAACAATTGATTCAGAGAGATGCATTTGGTGAGGCTGTCTGCAAGGATACAAAAATTAGAACTCCATGGTGGACACAGGAAGTTAAAGAGGCAGTGAAAAAAAAGAAGAAAGCATATGAAAAGTTCCTGGCAAACAAGTCAGCTTGTGCTCTTAGAGAATACAGAGACAAATGTAAGAAAGTTAAACACTGGGTAAAATTAGTTAAACAAAAGTCACAGGAAGTCTTTGGTAAGAACATAGAATATAAATATCAAGTAGTGGCAAGATATTCTGGAGGTTGTTGAAGAAGCTCTGAAATGGAGGAAAGAGTGCTGTAAAAAGAATTAGAGATGATAAAGGTAACATGAAAACTGGAGAAAAAGATATCCTTCAAGTATCGAGTAATTACTTCGAAAAATTGCTAAATGAAACAAGCAGTGATGACAGTACAGTACAGTACAGTGGAAAGGCAGCAGGAGTAGCGATATTTATCCAGAAATGCTCAAGTATGGAGGTATAAAAGTCTTACAGTGGCTGCACTGCATAGTTCAGAAGGCCTAGATAAAGAGATGAATTCCAGATGATTGGAGTAGAGCTCTCATAGTACTCATATATAAAAAGGGAAATTAAACTGAATGTGAGAATTACAGAGGTATTTCCCTACTGAGTGTTCTGGGCAAGATTTATGCCAGTTTCTCAACTTGAGAAACAGTTGAGAAGAACTGTGGAAGAAAAGCTAGGTGAAGAACAAGCTGGATTCAGGCCAAATAGAGGCTGTCAGGATCAGATCTTCACTTTACGACAAATAGTTGAGAAAGCATGGGAATATAACAAAGATCTGTATTTAAGTTTTGTCGATCTGGAAAAGGCATATGACAAGGTGCCAAGAGAGAAGCTATTCAATACGCTGCAGTTATATGGTGTCAATGGGGCATTATATCAAGCAATACTTAGTCTTTATTTGAGTTGTAAATCAGCAGTTAGAATTGAAGGAAGTACAGGAAGATGGTTTAATGTTAAATCTGGTGTGAGACAAGGAAGTACATTATCCCCTCTGTTATTCATTATCTATATGGATCACATTATGAAGGAAAGTGGTATTAAACATGATATCAAAATTGGAGATGTTAATGTCAGCTCTTTGCTTTATGCGGACAATGTTATACTTCTAAATAAATCCGCTACAAGTTTGCAAGATTCCCTCACTAAATTGAATAACTGTTGTAATAGATATGGTATGAAGCTCAGCAATAAAAAGACAAAGACAATGAAAATAGGTAGAATTGTTGAAAATGTCAACTGTGTTGTGAATGGAGAAACTGTGGAACAAGTAAAACATTTCAGCTACTTAGGCACGATTTTTAGTGAAGATGGTAAATTAAATATGGAAATAGACAACAGAATCAACAAAGCTAGTATGGTAGGAAGTCAATTGAATAAATTCATATGGAATAAAAGAGAAAGTAGTCGGAACACTAAATTAGCTGTATACAACACAGTGTTCAAACCAGTTTTAACTTATGGATCTGAGAGCTGGGTCAGATGTAAAACACTTGAACAAAGACTAGAGACTGCAGATATGAGAGTTCTGAGAAAGATTAGAGGCGTGAACAGATGGCATCAATGGCAATATCATATTAAAAACGAGGATATTAGGAAAGAATTTGACATTGTCAGCATCCAGGAATGCATTAGCAGAGCTAATCTCAGGTGGTATGGTCACTTAAACAGAATGGGCGAGGAAAGATTAGCAAAACAAGTGTTCTCTGCCAGGTTGGCAGGAAAAACAACTCAGAGGAAGACCAAGATATAGGTGGATTGATACGGTACAAAGTTCCTTAGACGATTGAAATATAAGATCTGATAATGTTGGAGTCTTGACAAGTAACAGACTGATTTGGAGGAAAATTGTAGATAGGAAGTTAGTAATGATGTAAATTTTTCATGTAGTACTATCATATCCTGTACACCCCTTGAGGGTACATGTCAGGAATTTAATGATGAAACTGTCTGGAATGGGAACACTGCACTCCCTGAAATACTCATATAGGCAAGACCATTATGATCTGATCATAGAGCCAATATACACCAAGTCAGTTTGACTAACATGGAATGCAATATATAACATTAGCATGTTGAAGAATTTCTTGGAGAGATTTTTTTTTGTGACCCAAATTAATAATGAAGATCATTAATAGTGAATATTTTCACTACTTAGAGGACCAGCAGTTAATGAACAGCTAGCAGTTTAAATTGGTCTTTATTATTATTATTATACAGTATCTCTATGGAGATCCAGAGACTCATTATGGGAGACCCAAATTAAATATTTTATACACAAAATTTATCATAAGTCTTCTTGACTCATTCACTTTCAGGGAGCTCATAACTCATTCTGGCAATCCATTTGAAGTCATTCACTACTCTCCTTGCAAAAATCTAGTCTGCACATCCTTACTAACCACACTCTACACAACTTCCATAGATGACCCCCTAGTTCTCTTACTATGTCATATATTGAAAAATTTCCTTGGCATCAATTTTATAAAATCCTTTTAATATCTTATAAATTTCTACCATGCCCCTATTAATTACAGATACCAAGAAATTATATACTTGGTTTAATCGTTTATCCAAGTGTAAGCAAACAAAGTTTGTGCCTGAACAATTTTCAGGACTAAGGCAACTCGTATATTGAAGCTAATGACTTCACATCACCTGCCTTAGTATCCCATAATGCAAAGCACATATCCTTACGGATATGAATAATGCTATGCATTATGGGAAGGGTCACTACCCAGACTGGTTTCGACCTTTATTGAGGTCTCATCAGTGGGAGCCAGACCCAGAGGTGATACTATGGTTGAAGTAATGCAGAAGTCATAATAAGGCATCACACCTTATTATTAAAATACTCTGGATTAGAGAAAGTTGTTGGAAGTTATTCCACTTGATTATGCTACAAACTAAAGATACATAAAAGGTGTGATGACACCTTTTGGCTACTTGTATATGAAAATATGACTTCAGGACAAACTTTGCTTACACTTGGTTTAATTTTATACACTTGGTTTAATCCTTTATCCAAGTGGATAAAGGATTAAACCAAGTGGAAAAACTTCCAACAACTTTCTCTAATCCAGAGTACTTTAATAATGTGTGATGCCTTTTGGCTACTTGAAAATATGACTTCTACATTACTTCAACCATAGTATCACCTCTGGGTAGTGACCCTTCCCATAATGCATAGCATTATACATACCTGCAAAGATATGTGCTTTGCATTATGGAATACTATGGCAAGTGATGTGAAGTCATTAGCTTCAATATACGAGTTTCCCCAGTCCAGAAAATAGTTCAGGTGCCAACTTTGTTTGCTTAGACTTGAATAAAGGATTAAACTGAGTATATAATTTCTTGATATCTTTAGTTTGTAGTATGACCAAGTGGGAATATAATGCCCCCTCTTTTCTGCTTATCAACCAAACTTGGTAACCCACACACCTTCAACCTACCCTTATATGGAGCATTCCACAGACCTGTCACCAGCTTAGGTCACTCATCTCTAACACCTCCTAATCCCCAAAAAACCCAAGTGACCAAATCTCTCCATCATCAATCCACAGACTTCCCTTGCATACTACCTATCTCTGGCATGAAAGGACTTGGAGAAATGTGCATTTATTCTTTACATTTCCAAGGCATTTGATCAGTTCTGGAAAAGTATGCCACTTAGCAACATATTTCATAGTTTGCTTCCATCCTTTGTGTTGATGACATGTAGTAAATGGCTATGGATTCTCCTAAAAATGCAACAATGCTTCATGGTTCTATTTTTGCTCCCATTTTATTCTTTCTCATCTTGGCTAATATTCTCCTTTAGTTTGTTTGGCACATGTACATTACATCTGTAACCTCATAGCATTAAAAAAACTATTTCTACTCAAGACATCACTTCTCACCTGTACTGCTAATTCTATACAAGTCTGAAACCTAATTATCCACAGAATACAGTTCTCACATTTGGGATGGTGCCCCCAAAAACCTCTCTAGGTCATAATACACCCAAACGAGAGGAATTCATTTAATGGACAACTTCTTTCACAGATAGTTCCCCTCCCCCAAAGCATCTTTAAAAAATATAATTTCCAAAGGTACTTCACTAAACAACCAATATCCATCATTCTGCTAGCTTCTGTTAAGCCTATAACAATATGGATATGCTATTTTCTGGAACTGACTTGTGAATGGTAATAATGTGCTATAGGTTCAGCAACCAGTCATGTGTGGGACTGATATGTGGGAATAAAAAGTTAAGTAAAGAACCAGTTCCAAATATTCATGTAAATGAAAAGTAATCCTAAGTACAAATGGTTCTATCCTGAAGACTGGGATGGTGTTTCTATTCTGAAGAATGTTATGTGTAACTAACGGTTTAGGAAAAGTTGAAAATATAGAACATTTGTCTTCAAGTGATTGGTTTATGGTATCTAAAGAAAGATAACTTAAAATAAAAAATATATATAATATAAGGAAGGAGAGGGAAATGTTCCCAGTATTTCATCATTATTTTATTTCTGAACAAAATATAAAATACCTAATGCTTTAATCTGGGATTAAAAATAAAGAGTGCAAATGACATACTGTATCTTCTGTTACGAAATGATCCAAACATGTTCAATCATTTATTTAGTCACAAGTAAATATTTCTTATACAAATAACATTTTAATTTTCTAAATTTTAATTTGATAATAACATCTATGTGATGCCCTCTGATGTACTCACATATAAAAAAACTGATTTACAGTAGACTCTGGATTTAGCTTGTAACACAAAAACAGTTTTGCATTAAAAATAAATTAGCTATTCACAACTACTATGAAATCCAGATCATATTCAGATGAATCTGAATTCAAGTCCATTTTAGGTAATCATGATAATAAAACTCAATTACTTTTAAAGAAACATACCTAAAGAAATATGAGCATCCTCGAACACTATTATGACTAAAATGTTCAGAATTTTTTTCACTTCCAAAATCTTCCAGTGGATCAGACCAAAGCAAATCACACATCGGTCCAAATGCTGGAGGTTCTTTAAATCTGTCAAGCTATGATATATATATATACACATACATATATATATATCATATCATGTTAATATATATATATATATATATATATATATATATATATTAAAAAAGATTAAAAAAAGATATATTCCAACATGAACTAAACAATAAATTTAAAAATCTTATTATAGATAACAATGCTGATCCATTAGAAAGTAATGACATTATTACCCAAAACCTTTCACAATGCTCACTTAAAATAGCTGGTACCACAGAACAAAAACAAGACAAAATTTCTGAAGAAACAAAACAGCTTATGTTTTGTTTCTTCAGAAATTTTGTTTCTTATGAAGAAACTTACAGAATAAAATTGAATACACTGAATTGTGCAAAACGATCAGAAAATGTATCACGGAAGAAATAAGAAAATGCAATTGTAAATTCATACAACAAACAATTGATGAACAGCAATAAAAAATAAACAATGGTTGCAGTCAAACTATAAGATGGGACCATAACCAGAGATAGATATGCTATAGCAAAAAGAATTCAAGAATTTTACTGAGTAATATATCAGGATGATGAATTAAATGAAGAAGAAGGTAACTACAAAATAGCTAAGTACCACAAATTCTATAGAAGTTATGTGAAGCATCCAAAACTTGCAAAATGGAACAGCCACAGGTGAGGATGGAGTTATAGCTGAACTTCTAAAAGCAGGTAGAGAAATGATCTACAAAATCTTACTTTATGTCTGAAGAAAAATGATGTACCAAGAACAGGGAAGAAGGCTACCCTAATTCTGATACATAAAAAAGGTCAAATAGAAGACTTGATGAACTACCGACTCATTTGTCTACCATTAGTGGTTTACAAAGTGTTTGGAAAAGTCTTAGCTCATAGGCTTAATGACTCTAGACCTAGCACAAACAAAAGAACAGGCAGGCTTTCGAAGTGGCTTCAGTACAATGGACCATATTCTAGTTGTACAGCAGATTATCAAACAGTGCAATGAATATCAGTTACCATTATGTATTGGTTTTGTTGATTATGAGAAAGCATTTGATTCAGTAAAAACCTGTGCAATACTTAAAGTATTACGAAACCAACAAGTGGAGGAGACATATGTCAGGACCATCAAATCATGCCACAGTAGCAATTCATTTCAATGGAAACATTTCTACTGTGAAAATACAGAGGTATAAGACAGGGTAACACAATATCTCCAAAATTATTCACAGCATGCCTAGAAATATTCAAACTTCTTGATTGGGAAAGGAAAGGTCTGAAGATAAACAGAAGCTATTTTAGCCATTTATGCTTTCTGATGACACAGCTATCTTTACTTCAACTGTGCATAAATTACACTAATATCCATGAACTCTAAATTGCTAGCAAAACAGCTGGCCTAAAGATAAATCTAAAGATCCAAGTTATGTTCAATAACTATGTCCAACCACAAATAATAAAAATCAATAATGAGAAAAGTAAACAAGTAGATCATTACATATACTTAGAACAACAGATATCAATGGAACAAAATTATGGATGAAATTAAAAGATGAACGAGGCATGGGTGGAAAGCATCTGGAAAATTGCATTCAATATTTAAAAGCCAACTACCATTATGCCTAAACAGAAAAGTTTTTAAACAATGCATTCTTCTTATATTGACATATGGCTGTGAAACATGGACACTAAAGGCAAAGGAAATTCAAAAATTAAGAACAACACAATTTAGTATGGAAAGAAGTATGCTTGGTATCCCAAGACCAGATCACAAAAGGAATATGTGGATAAGAAATCAAACCAAAGTCTCTGATATCATTTTAAGAGTAAAACATCTGAAGTGGCAATGAACATATTGCTCAAAGACGAGATCAACAATGAACAAAAGAAGTACTGGATCGGATTCCATAAGAGGAAAAACGACCACAACAATGAACAAAATCATGGTGGATTGATGATATCATCAGATTTACAGGAGTGACATGGACAGACAGTTTTGGTGTAATCTTAGAAAGGCCTTCATCTAGCAGTGCACTGACAATGGCTGATGATGATGATGATACACACACACACACACACACACACACACACACACACACACACACACACACACACACACACACACACACACACACACACACACACACACACAATAAATTTACTAAGAAACTAAAATTTCACTTAATTTCTTCATTACAATGATGTAAATAATGTCAAAAATAATGCAACAATGGCATCTTTATTTTTTTGCTATTAAATAAAACATACTGAATTATTAAGTTGCGGGATGCTTAAGGGTCAAAGCTATATAACTGAGATGAGACCTCCACATAGCCTTTAAAGGAATGCGGAGAACCGACCAGAGCTTCTGACCTAATGTCCAATCCTCACCTTCTCGTGGTGCACCATGTTAGGTATCTACCTGGATACTAAACGAACGAGGATGGGTTGGCAATTTGGGATTTAACTTGGGATTTGGGCTGACCAAATTGTATTCTTATTGGCTTCAACCACAATATTAAATGATGGTACAACATGACAGAATTTCATGCTGGCTGGGTCATTGCCAGTTAATCAAGGTCCCCGTTGTTTTTGCCAGGGAACCAGGGCGAACAGCAAAAAATCAGCAACTGGTACAAATCCTAAAATACACACCAACTCAGCATCAGAGTTCAAGATCAGTACTATCAACACAAGAAGCCTGAATGGCAAAGAAATGGAACCAGCTGAGGAAATGGATAAATACCCAATCGGAATAATAGGGGTGACTGAAACAAAAAAGACAAAAACTGGTGAGATCTGTCTGAGCAATAAATACAAAGTGTTATATTCTGGCAATAACAATCAAGGAAAAGATGGAGTAGCAATAATATTCAACACTAAATACGAGGCTAATCTTCTTGAATGGCAGGCAATTTCAAGTAGAGTGTTGTGGGCAAATATCAAAATGGGGGAACAGGACAATGAGACTTATTTGTGCCTATGGTCCCACAGAAGGTTCTACAAGGAATTCCTCAAAAAAACCTCAAAAAATTCCTCTACAAGTAGAGGAATTTTTTGAGGTTTTAGAGAAAGCAACCGACACAATGAAAAATTGGTCCTTGTTGGGTATCTGAATAGCAGAGTAGGAAATGATTGTCAGACCTACAAAAATGTTTTGGGAAAATTTGAAGAAAAGAGCAAAGCTAATAATAATGACAAATATTTTTTGGATTTCTGCTCTGGAAATGGACTGGTTATTATAATACCATGTTCCAACATAAAAATGTGCACAAATTCACACAGAGAGAGAAGAGGAAAGGAATAAGAAAAGTCTCATTGACTATGTTATCGTTGATGATGATGTTTTCTCCTTGGTGCAGGACACCAGAGTGTACAGAGGATTTGAAATTGGAAGTGATCACTATTTAGTCTTGAGCAGGATAAAATTGAGTTTCACATTGAAAAGAATAACATGTAAGAAAGTTTTAAAGCGAATAAAAGTTGAGCAGCTCTCAGATGCGAACTGTAGACTTAAATGCACAAACATAATTGAAGAAAAAATGAAAGAGTTTGAGAACGGGAACCAAACCTTGAAGATTCAGTGGCAAGCCCTGAAGAAAACATTGATTGATTCAGGCAGAGAGGCATTTGGTGAGGTTGTCTGCAAGGATAGAAAAATCAGAACTCCATGGTGGACAAAGGAAGTTAAAGAGGCAGTGAAAAAAAAGAAGAAAGCATATGAAAATTTCCTGGCAAACAAGTCAGCTTGTGCTCTTAGAGAATACAGAGACGAATGTAAGAAAGCTAAACAGTGTGTAAAACTAGTTAAACAAAAGTCACGGGAAGACTTTGGTAAGAACATAGAATATAAATATCAAGTAGTGGCAAGATATTCTGGACGTTGTTGAAGAAGCTCTGAAATGGAGGAAAGAGTGCTGTAAAAAGAATTAGAGATGATAAAGGTAACATGAAAACTGGAGAAAAAGATATCCTTGATGTATCGAGTAATTACTTCAAAAAATTGCTAAATGAAACAAGCAGTGATGACAGCACAGTGGTAAAAAAACACTGACCAGGCATGCAGTCAGGAACACATATCCATACTTGAAGTAGAAAAGGCAGCAGGAGTAGCGATATTTATCCAGAAATGCTCGAGTATGGAGGTATAAAAGTCTTACAGTGGCTGCACTGCATAGTTCAGAAGTCCTGGATAGAGGGACGAATTCCAGATGATTGGAGTAGAGCTCTCACAGTACTCATATATAAAAAGGGAAATTAAACTGAATGTGAGAATTAAAGAGGTATTTCCCTACTGAGTGTTCCTGGCAAGATCTATGCAAGTATGCTTGAGAAACGGTTGAGAAGAATTGTGGAAGTAAAGCTTGGTGAAGAACAAGCTGGATTCAGGCCAAATAGAGGCTGTCAGGATCAGATCTTCACTTTACGACAAATAGTTGAGAAAGCATGGGAATATAACAAAGATCTGTATTTAAGTTTTGTAGATCAGGAAAAGGCATATGAAAAGGTGGCAAGAGGAAAGCTATTGAAAACACTACAGTTGTATGGTGTCAGTGGTGCATTATATTAAGCAACACTTAGTCTTTATTTGAGTTGTAAGTCAGCAGTTCGAATTGAATTAAGTACCGGAAGATGGCTTAATGTTAAATCTGGGGTCAGACAAGGATGTACATTATCCCCTCTGTTATTCATTAACTATATGGATCACATTATGAAGGAAACCAGTATTAAACCTGATATATATCAAACTTGGAGATGTTAATCTCAGCTCTTTACTTTATGCAGATGATATATGTTTGAATAAATCCAGTACAAAAGTGCAAGATTCCCGACTAAATCGAATAACCGTTGTAATAGATTTGGTATGAAAATCAGCAATAACAAGACAGATAATAAAAATAGGAAGAAGCAATGAAAATATCAACTGTACTGTGAATGGAGAACCTATAGAACAAGTAAAATATTTCAACTACTTAAGGCACGATTTTTAGTGATGGTAAATTAAATATGGAAATAAATAACAGAATCATCAAGGCTGGTATGGTGGGAAGTCAACTGAATAAATTTATATGGAAGAAGAGAGAAATTAGCCAAAACACTAAATTAGTTGTATAAAAGACAGTGTTGAAACCAATTTTAACTTGTGGATCTGAGAGCTGGGTTAGAAATAAAATACTTGACCAAAGACTGCAGATCTGAGAAACAGTTTGTTGCAGTATGCAAACAGCAGCAATTTGTTAAAAGTGGGAACAGTTTAAAACTGCAATGGACAATACAAAGAACTAAAGTTCTAATTCCTACATCTATCTTAACCACACTTAAGCCAATGGCCATAATCCACAGAAAATAGACAAAATATTAATTTCCCCAGCTCAAATCCCCTGTTTTAACTAAAACACAAGAGCACAGCAAAACTGTTACTATCCCATACATTCAAGGTAGATGTGAAAAGATATCAACAATACTTAATAAATATCACCACCACACCACATTTAAATCATATATCAAACTGCCAACTCTCACCCTATCTTGTTTATCACCTCGAGGAGTATATGAGGTGCCCTGGATCTGTCAACATTCACCTTCAAGAACACAAAAAATATATTTGACATTATCATTGTGGCAAGGCAGGCATGCCTTGGACACATGCCACACCCCTTCACACAGGATTATATAGAAGAAAACAGAAGTCCATACAGAAGTCATTAAAAGTCAGAGAGTATTTTTTGGAGTCAGCAACAGCTTTTAAACATTTCCCAAACTTCAACAAGTATGGCTTTATCAATTTAATGAAAGTCTGAGAGAGCCATTTTAAGATGAAATTATTACTTGTTAACACCTTTTTATCCAGAAATAGATGCACCAATTAGGATTTTAGTTCTTTGTGTTGTCCGTTAGAATTTTAAACCTGCTGTTGTTCACATACTGCGCCAAATTGTTTTCGCTGGTACAAAAACCAGCAAAATATCAGCAAATTGTGAAAATAAATATATTATTTATTTTCTTATTACTGTCTTGTGTTGCAAATTAAAACTGTTATAAAAATACCCAACATGAACTGTTGAACCATAAGCTTTTCTAATGTCCTTCCCTGAAACGTATACTCTAAGCCAGGGATTCTCAACCTATGGTACATGTACCATTGGTGGTACATGAGCCACTGCCGGGTGGTACGAAAACAGAGTATAAAATAAAAGGGTAAATTAACATATTTTTTTACTCGCAACATGAGTTGAGAATTAAAAATGTATGCACAAATATTTAACAGTTCTACTTAAAATATTTTATGCAACTAAATGAAAACAATTAGATTTTACAATTAGATTTATTTTACATTATCATTAAAAACTTTTTAATGATAATGTAAAACATATTATTTTTGTATAATAATATAAAAAATAATACGGAAGTTCAATTTGAATTTAATAAGTATTAATCAAATGACAATGACAGAAAATAACTGGAATATATTTGATCAGACAACAATGGGAAACAGTTACAGTTAAGAAAGTAGTGGTGTTGGATTATTGTCTTTGAATGCGAGATTTTATTTGTGAAATTGTCATATTTATATGTAGTTTGTGCCAGAGGATAGAAACCGGAACATGAATAAGTGGTTAACGAGCGGGTCCTCAAAAAGATCAAAGGGAGAAATGAGTGTAGGGCAAACAATTCTTCTCTGCCAGAAGCCACTATTTCGAATCCTAAACAACCGACGGAGGACATCATTGTACAAGAATGCAACAAAAAGCCCCATACAGCACAACGTAAATATAATCTTAGTTATTTATCATAGTTGCGCATATATTGGAGAAGAAACTGCACCTGTTCCCCAGTGTGTGATTTGTTATGAAACGCTATCAAAACATTTGATGAATCCTTCTCCCTTCTTAAACGTCATTTTGAAACCAAGCATGACAATTTAAAACGCAAACCTTTGGAATATTTCCAGAGAAAACTGTCTGATTTGTCAGCAAGGAAAAAACAAATATTCTCATTTTCAGGATTTAACACAAAGGCTCTGGAGGCATCTTAGGAAGTCAGTTTAAGACTAGCTAAAGCAGGAAAACCTCACACGATCGGAGAATCATTAATATTACCAGCAGTTACAGATAGGGTTAGAATAATTTTTGGGGAAAAGGCAGCAAAGCAACTTAAAATTATCCCATCATCCATTCACACCATATCACAAAGAATTTCAGATTTGTCTTCAAATGTTAAGGAGCAGTTAATAGAAAAAGTCCAGGCTAGTAAATATTTTTCCATACAATTGGATGAAACTACTGACATTACCAGCATGGCCCATCTTCTTACATATACAAGATTATAGATGGGAAAACAGTGAAGGAAGAGCTTGTTTTGTAAACCACTGCCTGCTCGAACAACCTCAAATGAAATATTTTCAAAATTAGACCAATTTATGAAAACGAATGATATAAAATGAAATAAATGTGTTGGTGTTTGTTCTGATGGAACACGTGCAATGGTTGGGAAACACAGTGGCATTGTTGTAAAAATTAAAGAAGTAGCTCCACAAGCAAAATTTGTACGTTGTAGCATTCATCGCACGGCTTTAGCCACAAGAAATATGCCTGTTGCTTTGAAGACAGTTTTGAATGAAAGTGTGAGAATTGTTAACTTCATTAAGTCCAGAGCTATGAATTCACGACTATTTTCCATTTTGTGCAATGAAATGGGTGCTGAACATGATTCTCTTTTAATTCACACCGAAGTTAGGTGGCTGTCGAGGGGAAATATATTGAGCCGCCTGTTTGAACTTCGTTCAGAAGTGCAGTTTTTTCTCTCTGACAAATCTTCAGACTTAGATTTGAATTATTTCACTGATAAACTGTGGCTTGCCCGGTTGGCTTACCTGTCAGATTTATTTTGCCACCTCAACCAGCTGAACATGAGCTTGCAGGGTATGCGTACTTCTTTATTCTTGGTACAGAATAAAACTGTGGCTCTTAGGAAGAAATTTAGCTTCATCATTTAAAAAATCGATACTGGAAACATGTGTTCCTTTCCATTGTTGGATGGTTTCTTAACTGAGAATGAAATTCTTCATAGTGAACTGGCAGTGAACATAAAGAAGCATCTTTGGAGTCTAATCACAAATTTCAAGAAATACCTCCCTGAAAACCTGGCTTCAGATTTTTGGATTACAGAGTCGTTTTCCATTGATGACACCTTACCAGAAATGTAATTCTTCCGAGAAAGATGAACTGATCGAGCTCTCCTGCGAAGGAAGTCTTAGTCAAACAATCAAGAGGATGGATTTAACAGAACTTCTGGTTGGCAAGAAGAAATGAATATCCAAAGATCTCAGAAAATGCTGTAAAATTTCTGTTGGTGTTTGCAACTACTTACCTTTGTGAATGTGGGTTTTCTTTTCTCATTTATATCCAAAACAAGTACAGGAATAAGTTGAAAGTTGAACCCGATTTAAGACTCAAATTAAGTCAACTGAAACCAGATATTAAGAAGCTGTGTTTAGCTAAACAAGCACAACCTTCACATGAATGAAACAAGAATGTGAGTTCTGTAATTATAATATGTTACATTTATAGCTTGTACTGATTGTAAGTTTATTTGAGAACTGGAGTACCATTATTAGGAATATGTGTTAGTCAAAATTTGTTTATGTATTCACTAATTATTATTTTAATTTTTAAAAATTGCACATTTTACAGAACAATCCATTGAATAGATTCAAAGAGTACCCGTTTTTTTAATAAATATCTGAATAAAATAATAAATAAATCACTAGTATTGTAGAGAAATGCTTATTTTGCCCCGGACCAACAAATCACACTTTTCCAGAATAAATTTGCTTACTGGTACATCTAATATCCTGAATTAAATATAGTGGTATGCCACTGGAAAAGGTTGAGAACCCCTGCTCTAAGCTATTAACACTATGTAATATAAAATATATGATATAACATACAAACTGTATTAATATATACAGGGTGATCAAAATTAAAGTATCCCTGTTTAAGGCCTTGTGGAGAACTATCCAGTGATCAAAATGCTGCAGAACTTTACTAGAATACATTGTGCATAATGCAAATGAGGAAACAATATCTGAAAAAAAAAATAGTTCCAAAATTCATCACCAGGGCATTGCAAACACCAAATTCATGGAATCTGCATATTATGTAACTCAGTAACTCAGCAGGTGCCAGGATGGTTTAAAAAGATGGATATGGGATTTTTCCCATCATTCTGGTTGCTAATACCATCAACATGGCACTAACCTTGCCCCAACATGCTTTGTTCATGATGCTGTACTAGCTAAACTGCTGTTGCTGCACTTCGCAAATTTCGTCGCCTGAACAAATGTCGATGAGATCCACTATCTTCATGAGCTCTATGACGAATGACTGGTTGTTTTGAAGAAACAGGATCATTCAGAGTGTTAGACCCGGCAGAGGTCACAAACCAACTGTTCACAACAAGTGAATGAAGTTGTTACTGCCGTTGTGGAGCAGGCCATGAATAACAGCGGTGGTTCATGCAGTACATGATGCATCAAGACACATGGATGTGACTGATGCAACTGTCTGGAAAATTCTATGGAAATTCTGCATTTCTACTCATTCATGATAATCCTGACACATGAGTTAAGCCCACAAGATTTTGAAATTCAACTGACATTCACTTTAACATGCCTTACTCAAGCGTAGTTGGATGATTTTATGGGAAGATGAGGCTCACTTTCACCTGAATGAAGCAGTGAATATCTACAATTACCAGGTATGGAATATGCAAAACCTGCATGCAATCCTGTATACCTGTAGCATTTTTATCCTTCTATTCATTTCAAACATTTGAACTGAATACCATATTTATCGTTCTAACTTCTCTTTCTATCCAATAGAGAAGGAAAAAAATATATTTATACATAAGGTATATATAAATATTTCCTGTACTGGTCTGAAAATAATAATAGGAATAAAATATATATATAAATTATAAATAATAAATAAATAAATAATAGCTCTCACATTAAAAAGCCTATTAGTTAATAGATTTGCTGGGCTTAAAGAAGAACAAGAATCCGAAATGTGAACTATTAAGCTGGTGTCCATATCTTCTACATTAATCAACCATTTGTTCTGAAAGGATTTAATTGAAGGTACAATTGCAAGGTCAGTTAATTCATTAACTGAACATACAACGGTCAGTTAATTGAAAGATCATTGCTTTGAAGATTGGAAAAACAGTACACTACTGTTATCTTCTTCTCTTCAAGGATTAGGCATTTGCCTGTCCCAGCACTACTGTTCTTTCAATATTGCAGCTGTCTCTCTCTTTTCCCTTTGGTCTATATCTACCACCTCTTTTGGTAGCCGATATCTTTCCATCCTAAATAATCTGCATCATCATCATCAAATTCCTGACATGTACCCTAAAGGGGTGTACAGGATATGATAGTACTAAATGAAAAATTTACATCATTACTAACTTCCAATCTACAATTTTCCTCCAAATCAGTCTGTTACTTGTCAAGACTCCAACAATATCAGATCTTATATTTCTATCATTTAAGGTGCTTTGTACCATATCAATCCACCTATATCTTGGTCTTCCTCTGGGTCGTTTTCCTGCCAACCTGGCAGAGAACACTTGTTTTGCTAATCTTTCCTCGCCCATTCTGTTTAAGTAACCATACCACCTGAGATTAGCTCTGCTAACACATTCCTGGATGCTGACAATGTCAAATTCTTTCCTAATTTCCTCATTTTTAATATGATACTGCCATTGATGCCATCTGTTCACGCCTCTAATCTTTCTCAGGACTCTCATATCTGCGGTCTCTAGTCTTTGTTCAAGTGTTTTACATCTGACTCAGCTCTCAGATCCATAAGTTAAAACTGGTTTGAACACTGTCTTGTATACAGCTAATTTAGTGTTCCGACTACTTTCTCTTTTATTCCATATGAATTTATTCAATTGACTTCCTACCATACCAGCTTTGTTGATTCTGTTGTCTATTTCCCTATTTAATTTACCATCTTCACTAAAAATCGTGCCTAAGTAGCTGAAATGTTTTACTTGTTCCACAGGTTCTCCGTTCATAACACAGTTGACATTTTCAACGATTCTACCTATTTTCATTGTCTTTGTCATTTTATTACTGACTTTCATACCAAATCTATTACAACAGTTATTCAATTTAGTCAAGGAGTTTTGCAAACTTGTAGCGGATTTATTTAGAAGTATAACATCATCCGCATAAAGCAAAGAGCTGACATTAACATCTCAAATTCTGATAACATGTTTAATACCACTTTCCTTCATAATGTGATCCATATAGATAATGAATAACAGAAGGAATAATGTACATCCTTGTCTCACACCAGATTTAACATTAAACCATCTTCCTGTACTTCCTTCAATTCTAACTGATGACTTACAACTCAAATAAAGACTAAGTATTGCTTGATATAATGCTCCATTGACACCATATAACTGTAGCGCTTGGCACCTTGTCATATGCCTTTTCCAGATTGATAAAACTTAAATACAGATCTTTGTTATATTCCCATGCTTTCTCAACTATTTGTAGTAAAGTGAAGATTTGATCCTGACAGCCTCTATTTGGCCCTGAATCCAGCTTGTTCTTCACCTAGCTTTTCTTTCACAATTCTTCTCAACCGTTTCTCTAGTATACTTGCATAGATCTTGCCAGGAACACTCAGTAGGGAAATACCTCTGTAATTCTCGCATTCAGTTTTATTTCCCTTTTTATATATGGGCACTATGAGAGCTCTACACCAATCATCGGGAATTCGTCCCTCTGTCCAGGCTTTCTGAACTATGCAGTGCAGCCACTGTAAGACTCTTATACCACCATACTTCAGCATTTCTGGTCGAATATCATCTACTCCTGCTGCCTTTCCACATTTCAAGCCTTTGATGGCTTTTTTACTTCATGAATGGATATGTATTCCTGACTGTATGCCTGATGAGTGTTTTTTTACCACTGTGCTATCACTACTTGTTTCATTTAGCAGTTTTTAAAGTAATTACTCCATACTTCAAGCATATCTTTTTCTCCCGTTTTCATGTCACCTTTAGCATCTCTAACTCTTTTTACAGCACTCTTTCCTCCATTTCTAAGCTTCTTCAACAACCTCCCGAATATCTTGCCACCTTCTTGATATTTATTTTCTATGTTCTTGCCGAAGTCCTCGATGACTTTTGTTTAGCTAGTTTTACACAGTGTTTCGCTTTCTTACATTTGTCTCTGTATTCTCTAAGAGCAAAAGCTGACTTATTTGCCAGGAACTTTTCATATGCTTTCTTCTTTTCCTTCACTGCCTCTTTAACTTCCTGTGTCCACCGTGGAGTTCTGATTTTTCTATCCTTGCAGACAACCTCACCACATGCCTCTCTGCCCGAATCAATCAGTGTTTTCTTCAAGGCTTGCTACTGAATCTCCAAGGTTTGGTTCCTGTTCTCAAACTCTTTCATTTTTTTCTTCAATAATCTTTGTGTATTTTAGTCTACAGTTCACATCTGAGAGCTGCTCAACTTTTATTCGCTTTAAAACTTTCTTACATGTTATTCTTTTCAACATGAAATTCAATTTTATCCTGCTCAAGACTAAATAGTGATCGCTTCCAATTTCAAATCCTCTGTACACTCTGGTGTCCTGCACCTGGGAGAAAACATCACCATCAACGATAACATAGTCAATGAGACTTTTCTTATTCCTTGCCTCTTCTCTCCATGTGAATTTGTGCACATTTTTATGTTGAAACATGGTGTTAGTAATAACCAGTCATGTCCTGAGCAGAAATCCAACAGGTATTTGCAATGATTATTAGCTTTGCTCTTTTTTTCAAATTTTCCCAATATATTTTTGTATGTCTGACGATCATTTCCTACTCTGCTATTTAGATCCCCAGCAAGGACCAACTTTTCATTTTTCATTTTGTCAGTTGCTTTTTCTAAAGCATCAAAAAATTCGTCCACTTCTACCTTAGTAGAACCTTCTGTGGGACCATAGGCACAAATAAGTCTCATTGTCCAATTCCCCATTCTGATATTTGCACACATCACTCTACTTGAGACTGCCTGCCATTCAAGAAGATCAGCCTCATATTTTGTGTTGAATACTATGGCTACTCCTTCTTCTTGATTGTCATTACCAGAATATAACATTTTGTATTTATTGCTCAGACAGATCTCACCAGTTTTTATCTTTTTTGTTTCAGTCACCCCTATTATGTCGATCTGGTACTTATCTAATTCTTCAGCTAGCTCCATTTCTTTGCCATTCAGGCTTCTTAGATTGATAGTACCGATCTTTAACTCTGGTGATGTTGAGTTGGGGATGTGCTTTATAATCTGCAATATACACTACATATATATAATATATATATATATATTAGTATATATAGTGTATATCTGCAATATACACTATATATACTAATTTGTAGCCTTCTATGATAAAATACACATAAAAACTATCACCACTTCCAGAACTGACTTTGTTTTTGAATGAATTTCAAACAAATATTAGTTACAATAACCAGTATATATTTCGAATGTCCAAACTACACTCAGTATGAGTCCTACCACAAGGGTGGCACTTATGCTTTTGTAATATCTAAAATTCTGTGCCAAGGGAATGCCAAATCTAGACCCCCCCCCCCCACCATTTTTATCCTCTCTGGCTTAAGGTTTCTTGCGATCATTCTGTGATTCATTTGATGTTTTTGCCACTCTAAACACCAGAAAGCAGCAGGCTTCTTTTTGTTTTTGACTTCTTATCTCTGAGGGTTTTTTTTCGTGATATTTGCAACTCAAATAAATAAACAATGAAGCCATCTTCCTAGGTTACTGATGTTCACAACTGCAACTTGCTTCCCTTGCCAGTTCCAACAATCAAGCTGAAAGTATCTGTAAGCAATGATGTAATGCAATGCATTCATCTACCAACCTGAACACCAGATAATAATAATCTCCATTCTTCCAACACCCTTAATATTTTCTTACCAACTAGGTTGGTTCAATGAAGTTATCTTTCCTCTCATTAACTCAGGCTGTTTTGTGCAACCCCCCCCCCCAAGTATTGTAGAATGTTTTAATGTGTCCTTGAATAATACAATGATGCCATGAGAAACCCTCAGGAATTCTTTTCTCCAAGATCAGAATACTATTCTGCTCTCTGAAACCAAATATGTGCCCCAATCAAATTACAGAAATTATTCACAATGGAATTGGAAGTCTTTCATTCTCTACTCTATTCATGATTTCCACACACTGTCTAAGACTTAGGTTACCAACAAACCAATAGTTCAAAAGAAACAAATTTAGCATACTGCAAGCGACATGAGACAAGAACTCTAATTTCATTCTCGGTCTACATGGAAGCATACAGCAAATGCAAAAGACTCATCATCAGACTGCATCACAACAATAACTAAAGCAAAACTGATCTTTTAAACATTTCTTCTAACTCTTGCATAGACAATAATACCTCCTACTAAGCTAGATACATGCTAGCATGAAGATAACCAATGCTACATTTTATCATCACTCTTCCAAAGTTAGGTACCATCAAAACATTGCTCATCTTATGATCAGAGAATTCAACACTTTTCTCTGAAAGAGCTTTAACTCTCAACTTATGAATGGATATTATAAGAAATAACCACAGGCATCATTTTCAACCTCCTTAAGAAAACATTCATGGGGACTCCATCCAATATGTCAAAGGGTGAGAAAAATATCCAGATTGCCATTTCCTTAAATGCAGACATCACATTCTGTCTGATTCACATGAAGCATCTTCCTGCATGCCCCAAAGACCAACTTAATCTGCCATCTTATGTATAATTCTATCATGTTTCTTGTTCCTGCAGATATTCTTATTATGGCCAGACAGTAAGGTCAGAGGTTATACACTTAGAATATCAGAATTATATGAAATACCTGAGGTCAGACAAATAAGGTCTCCCACATAATGCAATTTTTTCTAGACACAGGGTCCATATGAATGAACAAAGCTAAAGTCCTACATAAAAAGCTACATAAATAAAGTGCTGAAACTCTATTACGTACTTTGAACCCAAAATAGCCGTTTTAATCTCTATCAGTTTCGAGAGGTAACCTTATTCCATATACCACATAGTTGTAATTAACTTTTTTTTTATGGCTATCTGGTTTATTCTGTTTGGATCCTAATGGTAATGCTGACTGAGGTCTCCTTCTGCTTTTCAACATGTACACATCACTATTGTGGTGTGTATTTTGCCACTCGTTATATTCACTTTTAAGGTGTAACATTAACACTAAAGAAGAAGCATAGCTAAAACTTCTGCTCTAAATTAAAAAACAAACAAACAAATATTTACCAGTTCAGTTAAATACTTGATGCTATCTAGAAGAGAGCAGTCCACTTAAAAGATGAATTCCCCTATCACAGACACATAGGTTCACTCTGTATCTGCATTATGCTTTTTATACATTATTTATCATGGATGTTGCTCAACTGAGCTGGCAACAGCCGTTCTTGTAGTAGGATATAAATACACAGGCAGCTGCTGGTCAACAGCAGGACATATAATATGCCCTGCCCAACTTAATCTATTCATTTTAATGTACTTAATAATATAGGTATTATTTCTGTGAAAATTCCCATCTTACTCCTCTTAAAAAACTATTATTTTTTATATGGCTATTTTAGTCTGTTTCCATTTAGGAGTGTCCCTTATTGTAAATACACTGGCTTTTTACTCAAGAATTTTTTAGGGCATTATAAGTGTATTTTAGAGGTAAATATATGCAGACTAATAGATGAAGAAATTTTGCACATACCTTGTTTAGATGTTAGGATGTCTTCATTCTCCATACTTCTGCTGTTAGGCCAATAAAGGGGATAGGAAACATGTGTGTTTCCTATCCTCTTTTATTGGGGGGGGGGGGGGGGGTTGAGGCAAGGTGGGAAGATTAAATTAGAAAAACTCGGTTTTTTATAAAAATAATATATATACAGGGTGTTCGGGATAAATTTGACATATTTATAATTAATTATATTTTGCCGTAAGTTACATGTATTAACACACACTTCTCTTCATTTAAAAGGCTGGACCCTTCTTCATTCATATACAAGATGTCAGAAAGGATGGATAGCTGGAACCCACCTGAATCATGGAAGAGAATAACTTGTATCATGATGATTCGTGCCGGCCATCAAAATAAGGATATTTCGACTGCTGCCCAATGCTCCCTGAATACAGTAAAAACAATCAGGCATGAACTAGAGACTTGCAATGGTGACTACGAGGATGTAGCAAGAAGAAAGATCCCTAGCAGACGATCTGATTGCGTTCGTACAGCAGAATTCCTCGCAAATCTGCAGGAACAGGTGTTGAAGAACCCTGGCATTGGAATTCGGGCTTTGTCACGTGAAATGAATGTTGCAGCCTCTACTATGAAGCTTGCACTCAATGAAGACCTCCGCTACTACTCATACAAGCGCCGCAAAGGTCAGCTGCTTACAGAAAAGGCCCGTGAAAAACGTTTGATAAACGCGAAGAAACTTCTAAGCAGAGTGAAACATCCTGCGGAACCACAAACAATCTGGTTCTTTTCCGATGAGAAAAACGTTTGCCAGGATCAAAAACACAACACGCAGAATAACAGATGGCTTGCATACAGTACAAAGGACATTCCTCGTGTAATGCAGACTAAATTTCCCCAAACTGTGATGGTTTTCGGATGTGTATCCTCTGAAGGCAATGTGATGCCTCCGCATTTTTTCCAAGAGGGCCTCAGGTTGACTTCAGATGGCTACGTGGAGTTGCTAAACACTGTAGTCAAGCCCTGGATAACAAGGGTAGCCAATGGTAGGCCGTATGTATGGCAGCAGGATTCGGCCCCTTGCCACACCTCTGGGAAAAGTCAAAAATGGTTGTCTGAATATTTCTACGACTTCACCAGTCCAAATGTTTGGCCTCCAAACTCCCCAGACCTTAACCCCATGGATTATTTTGTATGGGGCGCAGTTGAAAAAGACACCAATCGCACTTCCAGTAATACAAAAGCCCAGTTAATGGATAAAATTAAAACAGTTTTTGCGGCCTTCCCAGGGAGACTGTAGCATCAGCTTGTTCGAGGTTCCGAAGCAGGATTGAAGCTGTGATCGATGCTAATGGTGGTTATTTTGAGTAAATCTTGTTGATAGTATTGTAATTAACTCTGCCTGTAATGTTTTTTGTCAATTCATTAAATTTAATAGATACAAAGAAGATTTTCTTTTTCCTTACGAAACTGTCAAATTTATCCCGAACACCCTGTATATATATATATATATATATTATTATATTTAAGGACGCTTCTGGGAAAAAGGAAGGGATTTATGGGAAACAGAGCCGGGGGAGAGCGTTAACAGGGTGCAAGCCATTTCGATTGTGTATCGTCATCGGAACATTTCAGGAAAAGTGTAGGGCTATGTCATGTCGGCTTGGTGTATCTGCCTTAGAAGGACTTTTGTTTTCGCTTATTGGTCGGAGTCATGACCTAATTTTTATGCTGTGGAGCTTCCAACACTCGGAAATTAGGTAGGGTCGGTGGACGTTGATCGAGTTTTCGTCACATTTTATGGCTATTGTTTCCGATATTCTAAGCATTGTTTTGTTGTCTTGTTTGTCTAATATTATGGCCCCTTGTCAATTTGCAGGGTATGTTTCTGTTCAATGGCATGAACTGCTATTTTTGTCATCCCTGTACTCTGTATTTTATTTTTCTTTTTGATGTTGGGTTTTTTTGTGTTTAAATGTTCTGGAATAGGGATGTTACAGTCACAGAAATGTTTTTGTAGTCTAGCCCATAAAGACCTGATGGTAGAACCTGTAGGCGATATCAGTCTTTTTGGCAAGGAAATTTGTAGACTACATTGTGGTGTTCTAGCATTTCATTGTGTGTGTGCGAGATTTAGTGGGTTTTAAGAGAGTTGCTAATTTTTGGTTCATGGTGAATACTAGCTTATAGTCCGTGTGTTTGAAAACGTATTTGTAGTATTAAAAAAAAATAAAATAAAAGTACTTAATAATGTCTGGCTCATTAAATAATTTATACAATTCATAGCATCTTTTTCTCCACATTCCATTCTCTTGTACTGCTTCAAAAATATGTCTGAGAATCCTTCTTTCAAAGAGACCTAACAGTCTTTCATCTGCCATTGATAATATCCAGTTTTCAGAGGAATGAGTTAATATCGGTCTTATAAGCACTTTGTACATAGTTATTTTTTGTTTTTCTTGAGATCAAATGTTACTTTAAGTGTTTCCTAAGTCTATAGAGACATCTATTTGCAGAAAGAATGCATTTCTGAATCTCAACACTAATATTATTTTTATAATTAACTTCTAATCCCAAGTATATAAAGCTACGTAGTTTCCAATTTATAGCAACCAATTTTGATTTGAGAAGGATCATCAACCTTTTTCAAGCACTATATTAAACAATAAGAAGCTAAGGCATCCTTGTTAAACAGAATTTTTTGTATGCATTGGATCAGACAACATGTTTTGAATTTTAATTTAACATTGAATGTTTCTCATTGTAGCTTTAACTAATAAGTTTCTGAGGTATCTGTAGTTCCTTCATTGCAAGAAATAAATCAGATCTGTGTCTGCTATCGTATGTAGCTCTAAAATGCTAATCTTGAAACATGGCATTTATGAAGAGATGGCATGTTTCAATTCCAAATTTATTGCATTTTTCAAGTATTTGGCATATAGTAAATATCCAGTAATTTGCAGATCTTCCTTGATGGAATCCACATTGATAATCACCAATAGCATTCTCTACCTTGGGGTAAAGTCTTTCAAATAGAATGTTGGAGAAAATTTAATAGATGGCACATAATAAACTGATTACTTCATCATCATCATCAAATTCCTGCCACGTACCCTCAAGGGGTGTACAGGATATGACAATACTACATGAAAAAATTACATCATTACTAACTTCCTATCTACAATTTTCCTCCAAATCAGTCTGTTACTTGTCAAGACTCCAACATTATCAGATCTTATATTTCTATCGTCTAAGGCACTTTGTACCGTATCAATCCACCTATATCTTGGTCTTCCTCTGGGTCGTTTTCCTGCCAACCTGGCAGAGAACACTTGTTTTGCTAATCTTTCCTCTCCCATTCTATTTAAGTGACCATACCATCTGAGATTAGCTCTGCTAACGCATTCCTGGATGCTGACAATGTCAAGTTCTTTCCTAATATCCTCGTTTTTAATATGATATTGCCATTGATGCCATCTGTTCACGCCTCTAATCTTTCTCAGGACTCTCATATCTGCGGTCTCTAGTCTTTGGTCAAGTGTTTTACTTCTGACCCAGCTCTCAGATCCATAAGTTAAAATTGGTTTGAACACAGTCTTGTATACAGCTAATTTAGTGTTCCGACTAATTTCTTTCTTATTCCATATGAATTTATTCAGTTGACTTCCCACGATACCAGCTTTGCTGATTCTGTTGTCTATTTCTATATTTAGTTTACCATCTTCAGTAAAAATTGTGCCTAAGTAGCTGAAATGTTTTACTTGTTCCACAGGTTCTCCATTCACAACACAGTTGACATTTTCAATGATTCTGCCTATTTTCATTGTCTTTGTCTTTTTATTGCTGACCTTCATACCATATCTATTACAACAGTTATTCAATTTAGTCAAGGAGTTTTGCAAACTTGTAGCGGATTTATTTAGAAGTATAACATCATCTGCATAAAGCAAAGAGCTGACATTAACATCTCCAATTTTGATATCAGGTTTAATACCACATTCCTTCATAATGTGATCCATATAGATAATGAATAACAGAGGGGATAATGTACATCCTTGTCTCACACCACATTTAACATTAAACCATCTTCCTGTACTTCCTTCAATTCTAACTGCTGACTCACAACTCAAATAAAGACTAAGTATTGCTTGATATAATGCCCCATTGACACCATATAACTGCAGCGTATTGAATAGCTTCTCTCTTGGCACCTTGTCATATGCCTTTTCCAAATCGACAAAACTTAAATACAGATCTTTGTTATATTCCCATGCTTTCTCAACTATTTGTAGTAAAGTGAAGATTTGATCCTGACAGCCTCTATTTGGCCCTGAATCCAGCTTGTTCTTCACCTAGCTTTTCTTCCACAATTCTTCTCAACCGTTTCTCAAGTATACTTGCATAGATCTTGCCAGGAACACTCAGTAGGGAAATACCTCTGTAATTCTCGCATTCAGTTTTATTTCCCTTTTTATATATGGGCACTATGAGAGCTCTACACCAATCATCGGGAATTCGTCCCTCTGTCCAGGCTTTCTGAACTATGCAGTGCAGCCACTGTAAGACTCTTATACCACCATACTTCAGCATTTCTGGTCGAATATCATCTACTCCTGCTGCCTTTCCACATTTCAAGCCTTTGATGGCTTTTTCTACTTCAAGTATAGATATGTATTCCTGACTGCATGCCTGGTCAGTGTTTTTTATCACTGTGCTGTCATCACTGCTTGTTTCATTTAGCAGTTTTTCAAAGTAATTACTCCATACTTCAAGGATATCTTTTTCTCCTGTTTTCATTTCACCTTTATCATCTCTAATTCCTTTTACAGCACTCTTTCCTCCATTCCTAAGCTTCTTCAACAACCTCCAGAATATTTTGCCACCTTCTTGACATTTATTTTCTATATTCTTGCCAAAGTCCTCCCATGACTTTTGTTTAGCTAGTTTTACACACTGTTTAGCTTTCTTACATTTGTTTCTGTATTCTGTAAGAGTAAAAGCTGACTTATTTGCCAGGAACTTTTGATAAGCTTTCTTTTTTTCCTTCACTGCCTCTTTAACTTCCTGTTTCCACCAGGGAGTTCTGATTTTTTTATCTTTGCACACAACCTCACCACATGCCTCTCTGGCAGAATCAATCAATGTTTCCTTCAGAGTTTGCCACTGAATCTCCAATGTTTGATTCCTGTTCTCAAACTCTTTCATTTTCTTTTCAATAATATTTCTGTATTTTAGTCTACAATTTACATCTGAGAGCTCAACTTTTATTCGCTTTAAAACTTTCTTACATGTTATTCTTTTCAATATGAAATTCAATTTTATCCTGCTCAAGACTAAATAGTGATCACTTCCAATTTCAAATCCTCTGTACACTCTGGTGTCCTGCACCAGGGAGAAAACATCACTATCAACAATAACATAGTCAATGAGACTTTTCTTATTCCTAGCCTCTTCTCTCCATGTGAATTTGTGCACATTTTTATGTTGGAACATGGTGTTAGTAATAACCAGTCCATGTCCTGAGCAGAAATCCAACAGATATTTGCCATTATTATTAGCTTTGCTCTTTTCTCCAAATTTTCCCAAAATATTTTTGTATGTCTCACAATCATTTCCTACTCTACTATTTAGATCCCCAACAAGGACCAACTTTTCCTTTTTCATTGTGTCAGTTGCTTTTTCTAAAGCCTCAAAAAATTCCTCCACTTCTACCTTAGTAGAACCTTCTGTGGGACCATAGGCACAAATAAGTCTCATTGGCAGTTCCCCATTCTCATATTTGCCCACATTACTCTACTTGAGACTGACTGCCATTCAAGAAGATTAGCCTCGTATTTTGTATTGAATACTATGGCTACTCCTTCTTTTCCTTGATTGTTATTGCCTGAATATAACATTTTGTATTTATTGCTCAGAAAGATCTCACCAGTTTTGGTCTTTTTTGTTTCAGTCACCCCTATTATGTCGATCTGGTACTTATCTAATTCCTCAGCTAGCTCCATTTCTTTGCCATTCAGGCTTCTTACGTTGATAGTACCGATCTTTAACTCTGGTGATGTTGAGTTGGGGTTTGTTTTCAGATTTGTTCCAGTAGCTGACTTTTCGCTGTTCGCCCTGGTTCCCTGGCGAAAACAACGGGGGCCTTGTTTAACCGGGCGACGCCCCAGCCGGCATGAAATTTTGTCATGTTGTACCATCATTTTTTATTTTGGTTTAACCAATAAGAATACAATTTGGTCGGCTAAATCCCAAATTGCCAGCCCATCCTCGTTCGTTCAGTATCAAAGTAGATACCCAACAGGGTGCACCACGAGAAGGTGAGGATTGGACATTAGGTCAGAAGCCCTGGTCGGTTCTCCGCATTCCTTTAAAGGCTATGTGGAGGTCTCCTCTCAGTTATACAGCTTACTTGATAGAACAAATCATTACATCACCTTTCTGACAGTTTTTGCATTTAGAAAGAAGCATTCTAGGTGACTAAATTTTTGGTTGGGTGGTGTAGACCAGTGTTTCTCAACCGCCGTGCCCTGGCATCAATTATACCCTTGTTCTTCAATCTATGGTCTGCCAAAAATTTCTTCGTCTCTCAGAAACAACGCTCCAGCCACGTATCAAATTTTCTAACCTCTAAGCAGCAGCAGATGTCGCACTAGCGAAAAATTGTAATTTTATAACATGGGATTGAATAAAAAAAAATACTATCTAGATTGGTTTATGTTTCTGTCTTAGCCGTCAGCCGGTCCACAAAATATTTCTCCTATTTTCCTTGGTCCGCAGGTATAAAAAGGTTGAAGAACGACCAGGTTGTGAGAGGTTCTCCTGGAATTTGGCATTTTAGTTTTCTAAGCATTTTTCATGAATAAATATTTTATAGTGGAAATATTCTGAGGAGAATAATATTTGTGAATGTATTGAAAAGCTCAGACCCAGAACGCCTAAATAAAATCTGTGTAGCAAATGTCTGTGACCAAGGCGTATTTTTAAACGCGAAAGTATTTATGAATGATAGGGAATTTTCAGACATCAAAATCTTTCAACATTCGGGAAAGGGAATACTGCTGTTTATGACCGGTCACAAAAATTGACTGCAAGCCAATTACAACAATGGCGGCATATCCTCTGTTCTCAAAACCGAACAAAATGACATCTGTGTTGCAAATGTCAGTGACCAATTAGCAAGGAAGTATAAAGAAAATTTTCCCACTGAAACTGAAGATCAAGGTGGTCTGTATTCGGTTCTCAAATCTAGTAATACTGAATGCTGTTTCTTCGCAAGTTTGCATTGCAATGTGTAAGTACTTGTAAGTTCAAAACCCGAGTGCCATGATTTTTTAAAAGTAATAGGCCCATAGATTTAATTTTAATATGAATAAGAGACAAGGGACTTTGTTTAATTTTGGTGTTAAGAAATCTCGTATTGAAGGTGTCTGTGATGCAAGAAATAGTGAATCATCCACCTCAAGCCTACAGAGCGATCTCCAGGCTGTACAAAAGGAGGAGAAACATAAAGAAGAAAAAGTCTACATTTCCTTGTAAGTACATGGACAGCTATTTAAAATTTGGTTTCATACAATGCCCTCACACTGACCAATTGCCATGACCTCAATGTGTCATTTGAACTACTGTTCTGGGACATGAAGTTATGAAGCCATAGTGACTTACCTGACATCTCAACACAAAACATTCCAATCTAGTCAACAAACCCATTGAATTCTTTATGCATAAAAGAGATGCACTTAAAATAAAAAAGAAACTTATTTCTCAAGCTTCAACGACACTTCACTTCTGATGGCATTCTATTTAATATCATTACAGATAGCTAAATGTAAAAAACATTGTATTACATTGGCAAAGAACTCATTAAGCCTTCTTTGACTGCTGCTTTTAATGAAGTATTAGGCCAGTCTGCAGCAAGTAAAATGAAAGATATCCCACTGTCAAATGAGACAGTTGAAAGGCGAATATCGGATATGGCAGAAGATACCAAAACGCAACTCATTGAAAAAACTAAAAAATCGAAATCATTTTCAATACAACGGGTCGAATCTAATTATTTAGATATTCAGAACAACAGTATTTTACTTACGTCTGTACAATATATTGACCATGAAGGAAGACATTTTAAGTGTTTCTGAATTACCTACGCACACTACTAGCAGTGAAATTTTCACAAAGTTTTAAATGGTTTCATCGAAGAGAGATGTCTCAAATGGAAACAATTGCATTGGAGTTTGTATTGATGGCGCTGCCTGTCTTACATGTAGAAATTCAGGTTTAGTGACTAAAATTAAGGATATGGTGGACAATAACTCATTGTCAACACATTGCTACATTCATGGGCAAAACCTGGCCTCCAAAAAAATGGCACCTGAGCTTAATGAAGTCCTGTCTCAATCTGTTAAAATTATTAATTATATAAAAAACAGTGCTTTAAATACAAGCCTGTGAAAAGCATTGTGATGAAATGGGCTCCGATCATCAAAATCTTCTTTTCTATTCGGAAGTTCATTGGCTGTCCTGCAGTAAAGTTCTCAAGAGGTTATATGAACTCCAAAAGGAAGTTGAGCTGTTTCTAATTGATAAGAAAAGTGACCTATCCCATTATTTCCAGGATAAGAAATGGGTAGCCAGGCTGGCATATCTCAGTGACATATTTTCTTGCATAAACAAGTTGAATTTAAAACTTCAAGGTCCAGAAACAACAATATTTAATGCTTGGAACAAGATCGAATCATTCAAAAAGAAACTCAAACTCTGGCTTAATATGATTGCAAAAAGAAATAATGAAATTTTTCAGTCATACTCAGATTATATTATGGAAGCAGATGATTTCTATTAACAGAATTCAATTTCAGATATTATTGCAGCCTACTTGAAGATTATGTTGTCATTTGAAAAGTATTACCCTGAACATGAGGATCTCATGTTGGAGGCTTAATGGAATGTATACAGCAATCAGAAAGAATTAAAACAGACTTTGCTTACACTTGGATAAGGGATGAAACCAAGAATATAATTTTTTGGCATCTTTAATTTATAATATAACTGAGTGGAAAAACTTTCAAAAATCTGAAGGAAATTCACCTTCCACAATAACAAACTGGGAGGAAACAGGCAACTGGTTTCTAAGTTTGCTATAGTCAGCGGACTGTAATCTGCATCATGGATCTAGTTATTATTAAACAGGCAGCTTGATTAGCTGTAGATAGCATTTATAACCAACATACTGTAGGTTCAAATTCCACTGTGCTATGGATAGTGGACATAGTGGAGGGTCTGCTTTGGAGAATTTTTTTCTAGCATAGCATAGCATAGCATTCTGTCTATAAGAGCCTCCATAGCTCAGTGGTATAGATCAGCTTTTTGGCTGGAAACACCTAGCTAAAGTTCATGCAAAAAGTTTGAATCCCATCTATGATGTGAGGAACCAGGCATTTTCAAATGATAAGTTAGTGATTCTCATATGGAGGTGGAAGGTTTTCCTCTCAGAAACTTGGGTGTTTTGTCCCTCAAATCAGACAAACTAGCCCCATCAACAGACAGATCTTTACAGGCATAAACACTTGCCCTTAGAGGATGCAGCAGAGCAGTGGTGTGCCAGCTGCATTAATTTGCTGTGCCCCCTAAACAGGAGATTGGTGTCTGCTGCAGTAGGAGTTAACTATATGATATTTGGCCTCCAGGATAGGGTTCCCAGATTATCTAACTTTTAGCCAACCTACAGTACCTATATGTATGACAAATACAATCTTTCATGGGTAAGGTTTACATAAAAAATACAGGAAAAAGTTCACACATATCCTATAAAATATGAAAACCTGACTAGGAATTCTAACTTAACATTCAATTCTTATTTCTTTGCAAAATATCTGATTAACTATCACAGTTTTGCATGAATGAATGAAATGTACTCTGTGATGTTGTTCAGGAATATGATGAACTCAAAAAATTTGTGAAGAGGTGACTCCTATTTCAGTGGTGAATTCATTTCATTTCCCGTTAGGATTTTATTTCTTAAACATGAATGATCTTACATATAAATTTTTAAGGATTTTTCAAACACAATAATAGGAGGATACTAGCCTCACATATCTTCAAACATCCTAGCTATCATGAGCACTTAAATAATTCCATTTTCTTTTCTAACCAAATAAAAACAAATGCCTCAATAATGAAACTGATGTTATACTGAAAAGTGCAATCTCAGGTTTTCAACAAATGTCTATCTATCAGACTATTTTAGTAAAAAATCAGCTAGCACCTTTTATTCCCTTATAGGGAGTAGGTGAGGTCATTTTAACCCTATGTAGCTTTTGGAGACTGAGTGGACAGTTTAATCTCCACCAGTAGTCAATCAGAGGTAGCTGGCCCATAACTATCACTAATTATCAGTGGCAACCAATGAAGAGATGGGCAAACAAGTGCTGCCACCTAACCCTAACAGGATATGTTACTGTCTGAAATAATGTGGGTTCTACAGTTGATTTTCTTTAGTTTCCAAGAGAAAAAACTTGCTTGCTCATGCCAAAGATCAACTAACTTAAACCAGTCAAAAAAAAAAAGACTTAGAAAAAGTTCCTTCAGTCAGTGACTAGACTTGAACTTAAGTCTATCTTCAGGCAGCCTAGTACAGAGGATGCAAGTGCAACTTCCACTGAGCTACACAGTTTACTTTAGCATGATATTTTGCCTTTCTTTGTAGTGTATTAAATGAATCCCCCAGACATGGAATATCTGAAGATGCTCATTAAGGAAAAAAAGTATTAATATATTTCACTAGCACTAATGTGATGCTGAAACCATTCAGTGAAAGGCCATTATCTCGTAATATTATTTCCTGCAACAATGGTTTGTTTTCATAGTGCAATTTTTATTTATTTACTTTGAGTTGTTGGAAAAGAAAATAATTTTCCATTATTTTTATGTAATAAAAAACAGGTGAATCCCCCTCTTTCTCTTCAAAATGACATGCTTAATTTCACTAGAAATTAACTAGGTCAGTGTCTATATTCTTCCCTATTTGAAATGCCCATCCCAAATATTATTATGATTTGATAATAATTATATATATATATTTTTTTTTTCTTTTCTTCTTCTTAATCTTTTGTTTTTGCTTTTAAATAATTTGAAATTTCTCAAACATTTCCCTGTGTGATTTTAAAATACACAGTATTACTAGTTCACTATTTTTCTGAAAACTGCACATTACAAGTTTAATGAATATTAAATTGTTCACTTTGTTCTAAGCAGCTTCTGCTCAATACTTCTCAAATGATGCCAGTTTACTTTACTACTCCTTTATTTAAATTTAATCCTTCAAATTCAAATAATTCTAGTGTTCCTTCTGATAGTAAATAGATTATAAGAAAACATTTTTTAATAATGAACATTATTAATTACTTTTTTGATGTCATCCAACGTATGGATTTCTGGTGAAAGGCCTCCATGAACACACAGAAACTGCTGGTTCATTAGAGCAGACAACGGAAGACAGTCAAAGGCCTCCATACAGGCATCATAAACACGTTCTGAATATTTAATCTTACCTTGAAAGAAAAGCAAAATGTATGTTACAAATATGAAATGCATTCAGAAGAATTATAAGTAAAAATAAATAAGTTACCCATCCATCTTGAAAAATGAAGAGCCTGATATAGATTTCAAAAAAGATTTGGGGGGGGGGATTAAAATTTATAAATATGTTATATGATAAGATGATATATTAAGATTGTGATGATATTTTAATGCTTACAAAAATATTTTTCTAGTATAACATGTTTGAGATTACTTGGTTGTTGAAAATCACTGAACTAACAAGACAGGAAAGTTATCATCTCTCTTTGGCCACATCTTGACTACTGTACACAGATTCGGTAAGGTTTCTTGGGGATCAGGAGGTGGTGGAGAGGATCTAGAGACCAATAACTAAGTTAGTGACAGGTCTGTTGAATGCTTCCTGTTAGGATAGGTTGAAAGCATGTGGGCTACAAAGTTTAGTAGATAGCCAAAAAGAGAGGACATGACAGAAACTTATAAGTTACTAGAGAGAGATTCTGTAACACTGAAACAAAAGAAAAATTTTTCAACAAATGAATAAGAGAGAACTAGGGGTCACCTCCAGAAGTTAGTAAGGATGTTTAAGATTGTGGTTAGTAAGGGTATGTGGATTTATTTTTTTGCTTGCAGAGGGATGAACTAGTGAGTGCCGAGACAATGAATGAATTTAAGGAGAGGTATGATAGGAATTGTGTGTATAGAGGTTAACATTGCTCTCCTGCAATGAATCTTCTTGATCCATGGAGATACCCAAATAATAATAATAATAATAACAATTTAACTGGAAAGACTCGGGTTGAAATAAAGTTCAGAACGTGGTACATAGCTTTTAACTGAAAATAAGTTACATGTAGTAGTTTTTCTATTGCAAAAACAGACAAACTTATGCCAGAGAGTATACATTCACTAACAAATATAGCAAACTATAGAGACAGCATTAGCTGTCTTATTATTACTAAAATAAAGTTCATGTCTTCTTTTGGCAGGAAACCAGGGCAAACAGCAAAAAGTCAGCTACTGGAACAAATCCTGAACATCCCAACTCAACATCCAGAGTTCCAGATCGGTACTATGAATACAAGAAGCCTGAATGGAAAAGAAATGGAACTAGCGGAAAAATTGGATAAGTACCAGATCAACATAATAATAGGAGTGAATGAAACAAAAAAGACAAAAACTGCTGAGGTCTTTCTAAGCAATAAATATAAAACGTTATATTCAGGCAATAACAATCAGGAAAAAGAAGATGAAGCTATAGTATTCAACACTAAATACAAGGATAATCTCGTTAAATGGCAGGCAATATCAAGTAGAATGATGTGGGCAAATATTAGAATGGGGAACTGGACAATGAAACTTATTTGTGCCTATGCTCCCACAGAAGGTTCTACTAAGGTAGAAGTGGAGGAATTTTTTTGAGGCTCTAGAGTAAGCTAGTGACACAATGAAAAAGGAAAAGTTGGTCCTTGTTGGAGATCTAAATAGTAGAGCAGGAATTGATTGTCAGACATACAGAATTATTTTGGGAAAATTTGGAGAAAAGCGCAAAGCTAATAATAATGGCAAATACTTGTTGGATTTCTGCTCGGGACAAGGACTGGTTATTATTAACACAATGTTCCAACATAAAAATGCACACAAATTCACATGGAGAAAACAGGAATAAGAAAGGAATGTTTTCTCACTGTGCAGGACACTGAAGTGCACAAATGATTTGAAATTGGAAATGATCATCACCATTTAGTCTTGAGCAGGATACAAGTGAATTTCATATTGAAAAGAATAACATGTAAGAAAGTTTTAAAGCAAATAAAAGTTGAGCAGCTCTCTGATGTGAACTGTAGACTAAAATACACAAACATTATTGAAGAAAAAATGAAACAGATTGAGAACAGAAACCAAACTTGGAGATTCAGTGGCAAGTCCTGAAGAAAACATTGATTGGTTCAGCCAGAGAGGAATGTGGTGAGGTTGTCTGCAAGAATAGAAAAATTAGAATTCCATGGTCAGCGAAAGCCTGAAATGTGAAAAGGCAGCAGGAGTAGATGATATTCAACTAGAAATGCTCAAGTATGGAGGTATAAAAGTCTTGCAGTGGCTGGACTGCATAGTTCAGAAGGCCTGGACAGAGGGACGAATTCCAGATGATTGGAATAGAGATCTCATAGTACCCATATACAAAAAGGGAAATAAAACCGAATGTGAGAATTTCAGAAGTATTTCGCTACTGAGTATTCTTAGTAATATGCAAGTATACTTGAGAAATGGTTGAGAAGGATTGTGAAAAGGAAGCTTGGTCAAGAACAAGCTGGATTCAAGCCAAATAGAGGCTGCCAGAATCAGATTTTCACTTGACAAATAGTTAAGAAATCGTGGGAATATAACATCGATCTGTATTTAAGTTGTAGACCTGCAAAAGACATATGACAAGGTGCCAAGAGGAAAGCTATTCAAAATGCTACAGTTGTATGGTGTCAGTGGGGCATTATATCAAGCAATACTTCTTCTTTATTGTAAGTCAGCAGTTGGAATTGAAGTACAGGAAGATGATTTGATGTTAAATCTGGTGTCATACAAGGATGTATATTATCCCCTCTGTTATTCATCATCTATATAGATCACATTATGAAGGAAAGCAGTATTAACAGTTATATCAAATTGGAGATGTTAATCTCAGCTGAATAATTAAAAAATGGCTCCTAAACTCAATAGCTGATGTAAGACTAATTTCCTTTAGAATCATCTCAGTAAGATTCAAAGCAAAAGAAAAAGGAATATATATATAAATAATAGAAGTTTATGCCCCAGACCAATTACACGAAGAGGAGGAATATAGCCAATTTCTTGAACAACTGCAAGAAGAAATCAGGCGAACAAGTACAAGAGATATCCTGATTATTATTGGAGATTTTAATGCAAAGATCGGTTAGTACTCTGAAGATAAAGCAGAAGTAATGGGAAAATTTGGTCATGGAGAGATGAATGAGAGAGAAGAGGACTTTATTAATTTTTGCAAAATAAATTAACTGTTAATTACAAATACCTTATTCTACCACAGGTCACACAAATACACCTGGACATCACCAAACAATGAAATCAAAAACTGTATAGACTATATATAATTGTTAATAAGAAATGGAAACATTCCTTCCAAAATGTCAAAACATTAAAAAAGATTGACATGGATACAGACCATGAACTACTATCAACCAAACTAAGAATCGGTTTCAAAAGAAAGAGAACAAACCACCAAAAACAAAAGAAGATCAAACAAATGAAAAATAATAAAGCACCAGGCATAGACAACATTCAAAAAGAACTTCTAGAAAAAGGGGAAGAAAGCATAATAAATTACCTAAGAGAACTGTTCAACAAAATGCTAAAGAAGGGGAATTTACCAGCAGAATGGAGAACAGGCCAAATCATACCCATCCACAAAAAGGAGATGTCAGATCCTGCACGAACTATAGACCTATTACCCTTCTAAGCCATTGCTATAAAATATTCATCAGGATTCTTCAAAACAGAGTTAAACATTCCCATGAAGAACAGATGGAAGAAGAGCAACTGGGATTTAGAAATAGCAGAAGCACAATAGAGCAATTTTCACACTAAACAGATTAGAAGATCTTATGAGAGACAAAAATAAAAAACTCTACTCCTGTTTTATCGACTTCAAACAAGCTTTTGACTCAATAAACAGAAGCAAACTCATCAAAATTCTAGAAAACAGAGGGTTTGACAAATACCCATTAAATTGTATCAAGAATTACTATTCAGAAACACAAGCAATAGTGAATTATAGAAGCAGATCAAATAGCAATTAAAAAAGGAGTTATGCAAGGCTGTCCATTGTCACCATATTTATTCAACATGCTTAAAAAAAGTAGTAGACGAAGGATTACAGATGTGCGAAGCCATAATTGTAAATGGAAGAAATATAACACATTTAAAGTATGCTGATGACATAGTTATCACTACAGCCAAGAAAAATTAGAAAATATCCTGACCAAGCTGCGCAAACAAGTAACAAATATGATATGAAAATCAATTTTAGTAAAACAAAACTAATGGTAATAGGAAGAAAAAGGGAAGCAACCCAAATGAAAATATGAAACAATAATATAGAACAAGAAAAGCAGTTCAATTACCTAGGATCAATGATCACTGAAGATCTAGACTATTTCAAAACCATCAAACACTGAATCAATAATGGATGGATAACAATGGACAGACTACAAATATGGAACAGTAAAAAACCAAGCAAAGAACTGAAATTAAAGATATATAAAACAATGATAATCCCCACAGTATTCTATGGCTCAGAATGCTGGATCTTAAGAAAAAAAGAAACTGATAAACTCAATGCTTTTGAAATGCCTAAGAAAAGTCAATAGAACAAACTGGACAGAAAGAAAAACAAATGAAAAAGTCAGAGAAGAACTTAATTTTAAAGAAACAATAATTACAACACTAAAAAAAAAGGGCCAACTATGCTGGTTTAGACATGTTTCAAGAATGAATCCAGTAGACTACCAAACATATTATTAATAGAAATGAAGCACAGCCCTGCAGAGGAAGACCAAGAAAGAAATGGACTGACAACATTAAAGAAAGCACCCACTTAAACTCCATAATAGAACTTGATAAAAAGACAGCAGACAGAAAGAAATGGCAAAAATTCATCTTTGAGGAACTCAACCAGCCATGAGCAGAAGAGAAGAAGAAGAATCTCAGCTCATTACTTTATGCAGATGATACCAATTGTATATTTGGTTTAATCCTTTATCCAAGTGTAAGCAAACAAAGTTTGATGAGCCTGAAGTAATTTCAGGACTGGGGCAACTCGTGGCAAAGGTGGTATGACTTCATATCACTTGCCTTAGTATCCCATAACACAAAGCACATCTCCTTGTGGGCACGTATAATGCTATGCATTAAGGGAAGGGTCACTACCCAAGACCAAAAGGTCGAAACTGGTCTGGGTAATGCTTTGGGATCGATGTGCTTTGCATTGTGAGATACTAAGGCAAGTGATGAGAAGTTATACCACCTTTGCCCCGAGTTGCCCCAGTCCTGAAAATACTTCAGGTGCAAACTTTTTTTTTCTTACACTTGTATACAGGATTAAACCAAATATATAACTGGTAGTATAGCCAAGTGAAAACACTTCCATCAATTTATGCAGATGATGTTATACTTTTAAATAAATCCAGTACAAGTCTGCAAAATCCTTGACTAAACTGAATAACGGTTGTAATAAATTTGGTATGAAATCAGCAATAAGACAAAGGCAATAAAAATAGGCAGAAGCACTGAAAATATCAGCTGCATTGTGAATGGAGAACCTATAGAACAAGTAAAATATTTCAACTACTTAGGCACAATTTTTAGTGAAAATGGTAAATTAAACATGGAAATAGACAACAGAATCAACAAAGCTGGTATGGTAAGAAGTCAACTGAATAAATTTATATGGAATAAGAGAGAAATTAGCCAAAACACTAAATTAGCTGTATATAAGAAAGTGTTCAGACCAATTGTAACTTATGTGATCTGAGAGCTGAGTTAGAAATAAAACACTTGACCAAAGACTACCGACCACATATATAGAATCCTGAGAAAGATTAGGGGTGTGAACAAATAGCAATATCATATTAAAAAACAAGGATATTAGTCAAGCACTTGACATTGTTAGCATTTAGGAATGTGTTAGCAGAGCTAATCTCAGCTGGTATGGTCATCACTTAAACAAAATGGGAGAGAAGAGAGATTAGCAAAACAAGTGTTCTCTGCCTGGCAGGAAAAAGATCCAGAGGAACATCAAGATATAGCAAAAAGTGCCTTAGAAGATAGAAATATAAGATCTAACATGGGAAGTTTTTTCCTCTTCGTTAGACTATAATAAATTTAGTTTAATCCTTTATCCAAGTGTAAGCAAACAAAGTTTGCACCTGAAGTATCTTCCAGACTGAGGCAACTCATGGTAAAGGTGGACCAAGCTCTCATCACTCCTTGTCTTAGTATCTCCCACAATGCAAAGCACATCACCTTGCAGACATGTATGATGCTATGCATTAAGGGAAGGACCACTACCCAGACCCAGAGGTGGTGATACCAAGGTGGATGCAGAAGTCATCTTTATCTATACGAGTTGCCAAAAGGTGTCTCACCTTATTAAATTACTCAGAATTTAAAGATTTTTTTGGAAGTTTTTTCCACTTGGTTAGACTATAATAAATTTAGTTTAATCTTTTATCCAAGTGTAAGCAAACAAAGTTTACGTCTGAAGTATCTTCAAGGCAACTCATGGCAAAGGTGGACCAAGCTCTCATCATGCCTTGTCTTAGTATCTCCCACAATGCAAAGCACAAGGTAAAGATGACTTCTCCATTGCTTCCACCTTGGTATCACCACCTCTGGGTCTGGCTCCCACTGACGAGAACTCAATAAAGGTTGAAACTGGTCTGGGTAGTGGCCCTTCCCTTAATGCATAGCATCATATATGTCCACAAGGAGATGTGCTTTGTATTGTGGGAAATACTAAGACAAGGAGTGATGAGAGCTTGGTCCACCTTTACCACGAGTTGCCTCAGTCCTGAAGATACTTCAGGAGCAAACATTGTTTGCTTATACTTGGATAAAGAATTAAACGAAATTTATTATAAGATCTGATAATGTTGGAGTCTTCACAAATGGACTGATTTGGAGGAAAATTGTTGTTAGAAAGTTAGTAATGATGTAAGTTTTTCATGTAGTACTATCACAATATCCTGTACACTCCTTCAGGGTACATGTGAAGAATTTGATGATGATGATTATAAAAACCAAACTACTTGGCAGTAAAATAATGAGTAAATCAGAAGGCACCAAGATTGTTGAGATGCAGACAGAAAAAATTTGGTGCAGATTTTGGAGTCTAAAGATGGGTGTGAATTTATATCTGAAAGCTGTGCCTGTGGAAACTGAAACTAAAATTATGACATATAATAAATTTAGTTTAATCCTTTATCCAAGTGTAAGCAAACAAAGTTTGTGCCTGAAAATATCTTCAGGACTGAGGTAAGGTGGTACAGCCCTTGGCAACTCGTAGCGAAGGTGGACCAAGCTCTCATCACTCCTTGTCTCAGTATCTCCCATAATGCAAAGTCCATCTGCTTGTGAACATGTATACTGCTATGCATTAAGGGAAGGGCCACTACCCAGACCGGTTTCAACCTTTATTGAGGTCTTGTCAGTGGGAGGCAGGCCCAGAGTGGTGATACTAAGACAGAAGCAATGGAGAGGTCATATTTACCTATACGAGTTGCTATACCGGTACCCCTTTATTATTAAATTACTCTGGATTTGGAGAAAGATGTTGGAAGTTTATTTTGCACTTGGTTAGACTATAATAAAATATGACCTCTCCATTACTTCTGCCTTAGTATCACCACTCTGGGTCTGCCTCCCACTGACAAGACCCCAATAAAAGTCGGAACCAGTTTGGATGGGCCTTCCCTTAATGCATAGCAGTATACATGTCCACAAGGAGATGTGCTTTGCATTATGGGAGATACTGAGACAAGGAGTGATGCGATCTTTGTCCACCTTTGCTACGAGTTGCCAAGGGATGTACCACCTTACCTCAGTACTGAAGATATTTTCAGGTGAAAACTTTGTTTGCTTACACTTGATAAAGGATTAAACTAAATTTATTATAGTTTAACCAAGTGCAAAATAAACTTCTGACAAAATAAAATTATGACAGCCAGAAAGGCAAGATGGTGAACCAAAAATCATTGTTAAGGCAGAATGATGCATATAAAGCATATAAGCTTCTTACAGGTTTGAAAACAGATTAGAGCTAACTATCATTATATTATTTATTTATTTTTTTTTTTATGTGAATATCACCCACAAAAAGCTATCAGCCTGTAATCACTGGAATTTTGAGTGGGATAATGTTAGATAATCAAAAAATCCTGCTTCACAGACCAAAAACATGGTAATTTTAATCCCCCTCAATAAACAGGATTGTGGTCTTACACTGCATGATGAACTTAATCTCCCAACTAAAGACATTCACAAACCATTCATGTCCACAATGGGTTGAAACCCCACAGCTTCTTGGTTGGGTGCACTAACCACTCAGCCAACCTAACTTGGCCAGCAAACAGTTTACTATAATGAATTTTCTTTAGAATAGCAGTGTACCAATGGGACTTTGGTTGAAGGATTTTTTTTCCCGTAATATGTTATAAAATGGACAAGTTTGTCACAAGTGTATACTATAGCAAGAGTTCACTGTATTATGTTTGTTCAAAAATTTTAAAATAAGGATATTTGACGAGTGTATTATGCCTGTTAATTGTAAATGTTCTTCTGGCCAGCTTGTCTGTTTTGTGAGATAAAAAATCAGAATTTCCAGGAGGGGAAAACCCTTGCAACCTCTGAATGGAAATGCCTAACTTGCCTTCATTTGAAAAGCTCTTATCAAGTTTCTTGTATCCAAGATGGTATTTGAATCCAGGCCTTTCCGACTAAAAAGCAAGTAAACAGTTGGTAGTACTATTGATTAATTCTGATATTGAAAAATCATGAGCATCAGCTTAATTAAAACAGGTATGCTTGTAACAGACCTTTGTTAGGTTCATTTCAGTGTTTGGCCACATAGTGAGAGATATTAGAGTAATCAATTATCTATTTGTGGTGAGAAATCAAATTTTGGTTCAAAGATTTGGAGGTTCATTATTCGAAGAAATTTTGTGTGCATAGCAAGAAAGCACCACTCTAAATATTAACTGCTATTTCATGCTATTGTTAAATTAAAATATTATCATCACCATGACACACCTCCCATCGAGTCCAGGAACTATCACAGGAAAGAATTCTACACCACGTTTGACACATTAAACCATCTACCACCAACAGTATTTTTGTTTGTAAACGTCATGTGTTCTGGCCAATTTGCCTATATGTGCAATGAAAATCCTGAATTTCCAGGATGAAAATCTCTTACCACTGGATAAACTTACTGAACCTTTCAGCTGGTTTCTTCAATTAAAAAAAATAAATAAGTGGTATTATCTTTATCGGAATAGCTGCTTTCTCACAAGAAAACAAAAAACTAACCAGAAGTTTCCTGGCAATACAGCATTTTGTTCACTGGCAAGAAGAGAGTTAATCACAACAAACTGCAAACAAAAACATTACTTTAACTTGCTACATTTAGTCTGTTTCTAACAGCAAGTTGATGTTTTCTTAACTGCTTAGTGTTTACTTTTTTTTTCAATCAAATGGAAAGTGGAATTCTGTTCCCCCCCCCCCCACAACAATGTTCAAAACAAATTTATAGTTTCATGAAACCCATCTCCTAGCATTCAGAGAATTAGAAGGTCAAGACTCGATTATTGTAAATGTCATTAAAATAATAAAATATAGTCAATGAATTGTAACACTATCCACTAAAGTGTGAAATCTGTTTGAAAATAAAGTTTTGCTTTATGTTACTGCAAAATCTTTCTGTTAGTGGCTTCTCCTTTATTTTTATACTTCTGAACCACATAACAGAGTGAGAGCAGCCATTACTTTATAAAATTTAAGCTAGATTTCAAAGCATTATCTAATTCACAGTCCTTTTAATTGTTCTGCAATTTTCTGAAATTCATTTTTTTTTTTTTTTTTTTACATTTATATTTTTGTCATTTAGATAGTTTAATTATTTAGTTTGCATAATAACATATGTCACTTGTTCTATTATTCTACTATGACTACATTTGATCTTCATATGCTATTTTTGTTTTCTTTTGTGAAATCTTTAGATTGTGTTATTGGCTTACTTTATTTAATTCATTATCTAATTTTCGAAAGTATTCATTATGTTGTAATCCAATTTGATCACCTGCTGCATACAGCATTGTATCAATAACACTTTTCAATAAATGGATGTTGTGATTTGTTGTTTTTGATATTTTTATAATCTAATAAACAGGTATATTTGAATAGAGCTGACAATAACATACATCCATGTCTTTTTTTTTATTTTTTTTAATGGAGAACTCATTCACAAAAGGTTGTTCAACCAATAGTACACTAGTAATGTGAATGGGCAATAAGGAACTTGCCTGCATTTGACTGAAAAGCTTTGATTTGTATTCCTTCACTATTAACTATAATATCTTAATTTAACAATAGCATGAAATAGCAGTTAATATTTCTACATGTGTTTGGATGGATCATGATAAAGGGTGAGGAATTACTGATGCCAATTCTAATGAATAGCAGCTATAGAAGTATTTATAGAAGATGTAGGCTGTAGAAACTGAATGCCGGCGTGAAAGTGAGTGAGGGATCATCAACCAATCTGATTGCCTTTTCTGTACAGAATCCAGTATTTTTAGGAAGCTCTAAGAAACCCACCCAAGATGTGAGAGCAATATTCAAAGGTCGAGCAGATTTATGATTTGCATAAAGTTAGGAGCTGTCTGGAGTTGCCTCCATAGTTCAGTCGGTATAAACGAAGCCCTTTAGTCAGAAAGACTTGGGTTCGATTCCCATTCAAGATGTGAGGAACCTTTATCATGTCTCTTTTAAGTAAAGGTGAATTAGCTGATCTCATATGGAGGTAGAGGGTTTTTCATCCCCAGGACAGACAAACTGGCCCGTGAATGCACACAGCTACAGACCAAAATACCCAACCCCCAAATGCCAGGCTGGTTGAGGTTGTTTAAAGTTGCAGTATGTAATAGTTGACCCTGCACCTGCAGATAAAAGCGCTAGCAAGAAGAGGAAGAGAGCAGCTGTTTGGAGTTAAAGTAATGCCTTAAGTGGGAAATAATGCAGAGCTGTATTTTGCTAGCATCAAAGTTTACAAGGTTATCCAAACCCCACTAATGAATGTTTTACAGACCAGAATTTAAGGTGGTAGAGGTCAGAGTTCTATAAGTTGTGGTGATTTGTGCTTTACCAGGCTGTCAAATGAATAAAGGAGTGCAGTGTGCTGGAGTAGATCATTTATATATAGAATGAAGAGGGGTGGGAAAAAGAACAGAGCCTTGGGGGGGGGACTCCAGCATGAGCTGTATAGTCAGAAAATAGGGAGCCATCCTCCAAGTGAGCATCCAGTCAGAAAGCTAGCTATCCAATTGCAGAAGTCAGGGGAAGACCAAATGATGGGAGTTTACTTAACAGAACTGTTGTGCAAGACTCAGTCAAAAGCCTTGGAGATGTCAAGGACAACCACTCAAAATTAGCCAAACCTTTCCATGGTGTTTGTCCAGAGATGGGTGACATAGGATAGTAGATCCCCTGTTGATTGGGAGGGGCAGAATCCATACTGTCTGTCATTTATTAGATGAGAGTATTCAAGGTAGCACAGAAGTTGGGTGTTGATGGTTCTTTCCATTACAGAAAGAATTGAAGTGAGAGAAAGTGGACAGTAGTTTGAAGGTAAAGATTTGTCACCCTTCTTAGGAATAGGTTGTATATAGGCTTCAGACTGCAGGATAGATACCAGTGGAATAAGAAAGTGTAAATAGGTGACATAGAGTGGGAGATAACTCTGGAGCACAGACTTTTAGAACAAAGGACTACCATGAGTGCCAGGAGACTTTTGGTATCCAATTTGAGCAAAAGTTATCTGATCTCTTTCTGGCAAAAGGTCAAACACAACACTGAATGTTTGAAATGGTTGGGAGGGATATTTACCATGATATCTTCCAAATTATGGAAGAATTGGAGAAGTAGGAAGCCAGGAAGTTGGTTTTTCTTGTAGGTGATATGTAGTTGCACTACCTGGGTATAATAGTGGTGGGAGTAGTGTTGGGCAGAAGTTACAGCTAGTTTTTGGGCAGGATGCAGGTTTCCTGCTTTTGGCTTTCTCAAAGTCAAAGTTCTGATGTGGTGATAATTTTCTTGCAGCTATTCTGGGCTTTGGTGTAAGAAGTATAGGAAGGTGGAGTTTTGTGTATGCAAGCTAGTTGCAGTATGCCCAATTCTTTTTTTTTTTTTTTTTTTTTTTTTTTTTTTGTACAGCAGTGGTGCACCTGTGGGAGAGATCAAATAGTGGACGAAAATTTAGGGTGGGGTGGGGAATAAACTTTTCCATACCAATAAGAATTATTTCTATGATTCGTTCTGCACATAAGTTTGGCTCAGATGACTGGAAACAGTAATCTGTCCAGTGAAAAGAGGCATCTTACATCTTGATTAATTTTAATCTATCTTTATAAAAGTCTTGTATTAAATGTAATAGATAATTCCTGTTTTTAAATTGTACTCCATAATTTTTCTTTATCTATTTTATCAAGAGCTTTCTTATAATCTATAAAAGCTAAATACACTTCCAAATTAAATTCTTATTATTCATGTGTAACATCATGAGAAAACTTTAAGCATTATAGTGTGTAAACATTTTCTGCCTAAGCTAAGAAATACCAATATGTATTTCCTTTCTAAAATATCTTAATTTATAATTCTACAAAAAAAAAAATAAATAAAAATTCATGTGTGGCACAAACAAAAATTAGTAAAAGTCAAAAATAATTTTTAGTTGTGCCACTCAAAAGATGCACTCTAATCCAAAAAATCTACACATGTATTTACAATAATCATCATGGGAAAATATAAGTGTCATTTTCTCCCATAGATAGAATAACGAAATGTTACTCTGGAACAGTGAAAAGAAAGGATCACAAATATTCCCCTATTACAGTTGCTATACACTTTAGTAAACTAGTGCTATTTTTCCTTCCTGCATATGATAGAGTCAACTTGTGAAACCCATCATCACTTCTTAAATGGTAACCAAATAAATTCAACTTGGTCAAATGGAATTTCTGAAAACTGGCCAATTTTCACTTGTTATTTTTTCATGTGGATGTAATAGGTAAATGCAAAGATTATATAAATTTTATCTAGCATAATGTAAAATTAATTAATAGTTGGAGGATAATCTTTAAAATATACATATGACAGAAGTCATATGTATATTTCTGAAGTCATATGTATATGTCAGAAGTTCTTTGTTTTGTATTTACTTTGTTTATTTAGAAGATTGTAAATTTTAAAATAAATTTCTAATTTACAGTAAAATATATTTGACATAAATACATTTGCAATAAATGGTCACTATTCAATCTTGCACATAATAAAATTATGTTGGGGGGGGGGGGGAAAGCCTTCTGCATCACATCTAATTAATAAATGAACACATAATACAAACTTCATTTTTTTTTTTTTTTTTCAAATATCTGAATAAACTTGGATTTGTTATCTATTTGACAAAGTGTGAGTTTTAAAGAGATACTAATCTTGGATAAATCAATTAAGGAATCATCTGCACAGAAAATGCAATATTTTAGCTATGGTAGTCCATAAGATCACACAGACAGAATTCATAAGGCCTACTGGGGTTACCTCCCATCAACAAAGAAAATGGTCTTCTTTCATACTGAGAGACTATTTTGTTTCTGGGACAAAATTCCTAGAGCAGGGACAGAAACTATCAGATGTGATATAACTTCATATTTTGTTCTGAGTAAGTACATGTTTATACTTCTTGCTCCTCTTCTTCAATGACTTACTTGTTTTCATGATGTTGTCAGGAATATTTGTAGAAAGTTTGATGATCCGCTTTTCGGTCTAGTTTAGCCAGTGAAGTGTGATGACTAAATGATAAATATAAATTGTTCCAAATTAATATTGAAATAGTGATTACATTAAAATGTAATATTTTAATTTATACAATAAATTGCAGAACATCTGATTAAACGAGTTATTATAATCAGCTTTGGGCACACCTGTGTATGTACCACATCTGTTTTTAATGAAGAGAACCATCATCATCAAATTCCTGATATGTTACCCTCGAGGGGTGTACAGGATATGATAGTACTACATGAAAAACTTACATCATTACTAACTTCCTATCTACAATGAGGTGCTTAAGAGTCAAAGCTGTATAACTGAGAGGAGACCTCCACATAGCCTTTAAAGGAACGTGGAGACCCGACCAGGGCTTCTGACCTAATGTACAGTCCTCTGCCCCTACTGCTGATAACAGTGATACCGGGATCGAAGAATTTTATGACCAATTAAAAGAACTGATGAAAAAAAAAACACAAAAAAAATTATATTAACATTGTCATAGGTGATTTCAATGCTAAAGTTGGGAAAGGTAGAAGTGGAGATATAGTTGGCAAACATGGACTGGGAACAAGAAATGAGAGAGGAGACCGTCTTATTCAATTCTGCCAAGGAGAGGAGCTAATAGCCATAAACATGGTTTAAGCTACCATCCTGAAGGCTATATACTTGGAAACCACCACAAGATAATAATACAAATATAGTCAGAAACCAAATTGATTACTTGCTAATTAATCAACGATTTCAAAGTTCCATAAAGAGCACAAAAACCTATCCTAGTGCAGATATTGCTTCTGATCATAATCTACTGGTGACAGTGTTAAAAATTAGACTGAAAGCTATACTTCAGAAACATCAACAAAAAAGGTTTAATTTAGGAAAGTTAAAAAGCCCAGAGATAAGAAGCAAATTGAGTCAAGATCTGAATCACTTATTATATATGCACTTATCAAGAATGATGATGTCATGAGGGTTGATGAATCATGGGACAAATTAAAATCTGTCTTCATAGAGAAATGTACCAGTACCTTGTGTCCTCATAGAGCAGTAAAAAAGAAAGATTGGATAACCGATGAAATTCTCTCCCTCATGGATCAAGGCAGATCATATAAAAATCACAGTCCAACAAAATATAAAGAGGTTCAAAAAAATTATTAAAGGCAAGATCAAAGAAGCAAATGAAATCTGAATGAATGAAAAATGTAGAGAAATTGAAATTCTACAAGAAAAGCATGACAGTTTTAATCTACACAAAAAGCTGAAAGAGACTTCAGGTATACTTAAGAAAAAACAACTGTGTCCTTCGAAACAAAAAAGGGAGAAATAATATCCGAAAAAAATGACAAAATACAAGAATGGGTGAAATATGCAGAACCCAGAAAATACTTATGAACAGATGGATGGTCCATGCATTCTAAGATCAGAGGCAGAATGTGCACTGAACTCAGCTAAAAATGGTAAAGCCTGGTCCTGATAGAATACCAGCAGAAATAGTGAAGTTATTAGAAGGTGACAACATTGCAATATCAGTAAAGCTATTTAATAAGGTCTACGATACAAGCATATTCCCAAGACTGGTTACAGTTGACCTTCATCATGCTACCTAAAAAAAGCAATTGTGAAAACTTGCAATGACTATAGAATATATATAGTCACTGCAAGTCATTGCGAGTCATATTCTCAAAATTTTCCTGAAAATAATTCAAAACAGAATATAAAGAAAATGTGAAGACACCATCAGTGATACCCAGTTCGGCTTTAGAAACAGTTTGGGAACAAGAGAGGCTCTTTTCTGCTCTCCAATCTTTTCCCAAAAATGTATTGATCAAAACAAGGATGTATTCATTTGCTTCACTGACTTTGAGAAAGTCCAACATACTAAAATGATTGCACTATTAAAAGAGAATTGGATTATATGGTAAAGACATCAGGATCATTCAAAACTTATATTGGAATCAAAAGGCATCTGTTCAAGTTGATGACATTATTACAGACACCATTAACATCAAACAAGGAGTAAGGCAAGGATGTGTACTGTCGCCTCTTCTTCTTAACATATACTCAGAAGTCATATTTCAAAAAAATCTTAAAAGGAAGAGCGAAAGGGATTAATGTAAATGGTGAAATTATCAGTAACATCCTATATGCTGATGACACAGCTCCTGGCTGACAATATTCAGGATCTTCAAAATCTTCTGGAACCAGTGAATGAAGAGAGTGAAAAAAATGGGATTAAAAATAAATATCACCAAAACTAAATTCATTGTCATAAGCAAGAAACCAATTCATAATTCATCACTTTCTTCAAATGGGAAACGAATAGAAAGAGTGACAAAGTTTAAATATCTCGGATGCTGATTAAATGAAGAATGCAATCCAGAAATGGAAATAAAAGTTAGAATTGAAATGGCAAGAAAAAATTTTCTCCTGATGAAATCAACACTGTGTAACCGCAACTTAAACTTAGAGCACACATGGTTAAATGCTATATATGGTCTATACTGCTGTACAGTGCAGAAACTTGGACCTTGAAGACAACATCAATAAAAAAACTTGAATCCTTTGAGATGTAGTTATACAGACAAATGTTAAAAATCCCATGGACAGCAAAAACATCCAATCAGGAAGTACTGGAACAAATGGGTAAATCATGTGAACTTTCAGATACCATAAAAAGAAGGAAAACTGCATATCTTGGTCACCTACTTCGTAATGAAAAATATAAAATACTTCAATTGCTTATAAAGGGGAAGATAAATGCAAGAAGAGGACAAGAAAGACGAAGAAAATATTGGCTGGCAGACATCAGACAGTGGACTGGCATGAGCTCTGAGGGACTGTTTAGAGTGGCTGAGGATCGCTCAAAATTTGCCAAGGTGGTTGCCGACCTCCGATAGGAGATGGCACTCAAAGAAGAAGAAAGGATCAAAATGGAATTTGTTCAAAATTTAAGTCTTTATTTTTTTAAGGCTGGTTTTTGTCTGCACTGCTTCTCTTAGTTTTGTATCCTGAAAGGTTTGTAGTCTTCTGGAATTCTTTTCCTTAGTAACTTACAGATAATTTTGTATTCTAAAAAACTTCCTTCAGATTTCTTCAGTTCATTTCTCTTTTTCAGTAGTTCTATAGTTTGAGATGAGAGTCGTTCTCTTTTCTTGTTTCACAGGAATTTCTGATTTTTTCTTGCACTCGTTGAATTTATTAATAAAATCAATATAGTCATCATTTATGCAACAGTTCTTAATAGTCCATTCGGTTTCTTCTATGTACTTCCTGAACTTGTTGTTTTCTTTTTGATGCAGTTTGTAGGGCTGTAGTTCACCATTTGGTACGTGTTGAGGTCAGATACCAAATGGTTCATTTTTTCTAGGTATGCAGTCCCTTGGTATCCCATAATGCAAAGCACATATCCTATGTATAGTGATGTGAAGTCATGAGTTCTATATACGAGTTGCCCTGTCCTGAAAATACTTCAAGTGCAAACTTTGTTTGCTTACACTTGGATAAAGGAAGTTTACACTTGGATAAACCAAGAATATAATTTATTGGCATCTTTAATTTATAATATAACCAAGTGGAAAAACTTCCAACAAGCTCTGAAATAAGAAACATATCTAATGGATTTACTTGGACTTGGGATGGAGGGAAGATACTACAAATGTAAGAACTATTTACACATTTTTAGATTTCAGTCATATATTCAACACAGTAACAAAAATGTAAAAAATAACATATACTTAAATAAAATAATCTATATATCTTTCAATTAGCATTAACAAAGCCCTTTGGTTGGATTTGAATCCAATCTGGGAAGTGAAGAACCCCTAGATTGTTAAATGATGTGGCCTCGTGTCAAGGTAGCAGAATTCTCAATCTAGAAATATACGACTGAATTTTTTCCTGCTGCTGAACAAATTGGCTATAGAACAAACGCTGCCAGTATAGCAGACAAAACAGGATTAACTACCCTAAGAAAATGCAGGTAATGAAAAGTCAAGTCAGTTGTGACTGACCACTGTAACATTTTAAAGAAGATGCAAATGGAATGAAAAATAATCGATGTAAGACTTCTTAATTACTACCATTGTAACAATCAGTTTCACACTCTTTTTATATGGATGCTTGAAAGGACTGCAAATTATTAGTTTTCAAGCTCCTCAGATGTTATGTTGGCTATTATGAGATCTGAATATCATGCAGTCATGGATGTATCTTATGCTATGGTATGCTACATATGGCAAGAAATACTTGTTACTGCAGTTAACTGCTAATGGTGATTTTTTTTAACATCTTTAAACATATATATTTATATAAATTCTAAAAATGTATACTTACATTCTGTTTTGAAGGTAAAATATTCTGTTAAATGCCTGCATTCATGATTTCCTCTTAATAAAAAGAGTGTTGTAGGATGACACATCTTTAATGACCAGAGATACAAAACACACTGAAAAATTACAATTAAAATAAACTTTAGGTGTATATATCTACACACAACAGGATTTAAATGGACTTTACTTAATAAAACTATTTATTGCTCCTAACAAAAAAAAAGGATATTTTCAATAACTATATAATAATCATCTAAAAAATAATTCTTTTAAATCTAAACGAAATACCAGAACTCTATAATAATAATAATTATTATTATTATTATATGTGAATCATAATGAAATCAGAAGACTAATCATAGAAGAGTCTTATTCACACAATACCTATCATACCTCTCCTTAGACTTATTTCATCCATTCACCACCCTCCAAGCAAAACAATCTAGTTATAACACCCTCCCTAACCACATTCTTACACAATTTCTATGGGTAACCACTCATTCTCTCACTTCCTGCCATGTACTTAAAAAAAAGTCTTCAGCATAACTTACATGTTTCTATCAGCAAGTTTTTCAAGCTCACAAACCTTAAATCTATTCTCATACGAAGCATTTCACATACCTGCCACAATCTTTGTCACTCACCTCTGAATCTTCTCCACTCCTATGCAATATAAGTGACCAGATTTTTTCACAGTAAACCAGGTATCACCTTATTAAAGCCTCATAAAGGGGAACAATAACCTGCTTGTATGTTCTTCAACAACCATATAATCTGATGTGCTATTTTGGCTATCTTCGTAACATCCTTCCTAAACTTCACCTCTCTTTCCACAAATACCCCAAGTTCCTGGTCTCATCAGTTTCCTGTAGTTTGGTTCCATCAATATATTATACGGTTTGTGATCTTCTCTTACCTTACACCTAGCCACATTAATCTGAAGCCATTTACTTTTACCAACAGTGCCAGTCTATTTAAGTCATCTTGTGGGATCTATAAATCACCTTCATTTACTGTCACTATTCCCAGATGATCATCATCAGCAAACAACTGAATTTTTCCTGTCAAATCATTTCCTATATCATTATTACACAAATTAAATAACAGAGGACCAAGTACTAGGCCCTGATGGGATATCAACATGGAAGCAAAAAAGAGTGTTCAGCTGAACTGGCTATTCTTTTGAACAGGCTGTATAATGAGTCCCAGAACAGGGAAGATTTCACAAGATTAGTGCAGACTGGTGTATCCACCTATCAACCTATCAGTATCTCTCGAGTGGTGGTGAAGATTTTGGAAAAGTTTGTTAGCGTTCACATACAAAAGTGGATTGAGAGAGAATACTTTCCAACGAACAGAAAGGGTTTAATAAGAAAAGGTCATGTTTAAACAATTTGCTCATATTCTATAATAATGTTAATGTTGCATTAGACAAGGGGAATGGATACACCATGATATTTTTGGATTCTGCTAAGGCTTTTGACAGAATACTGCATGGAAGACTGTTGCATATATCAGAGAATGACTGACTTAAAGATATCAAAAAGTGGAATATGGAGAATGTGAGTGTGCAAGATTTAAGGTAACCAGAGGTGTACAAGGATCAGTGCTTGGTCAATTGTTATTCAGTAGGTACATTAATGACAATTAATCCAGGCAAATAACAATTAATTTGGAGGAAAACTGTTAATAGAAGGTTAGTAACAATGTAAATTTAATCATATAGTACTATTATGGTGTCCTGAAAATCCTTGAAGAAACACATCAGGAAATTGATGATTATATTTAAAATAACCTTGTAAAACAATATTTTTTTATTATGCGAAAACATTTTCAGTATGTTATTCCTGAGCATACAAATAAACATAGGCAACTGGATATCCTAATTAAATTTTAGCTTTTCAATCCAAAATAGATTTCATGTAAATTGTGCACTATATGTTAATTAATTATTTTTATTTTTTAAAAGTATTCATTAAAAATTAACAGTTATATTATGAAAGTTAAAAATAATTAAAATCAGTTTTATTTTAATAATGCAGCATATAGTGATGGAATATCATCAGGTGTAAATTTTTTAATCAATGATATTTACTGACAAGAAAATATACACCACACAAAAATTCTGCAAAAATGTTTGCTTTTGGGATAAAAAAAAGTAAGCAACACTGGATAGTAGAGTAACCACATGGTTATCTACCTTCCCATTTAGCAGATTTGTATATAGAATACTTAGAGAATGAAGAATTCTAATCCCTCTTCATCTTCGTTAATGTGATATTTTGTGCAGAACTTGAGTGTGCTGAACAGGGAGGAGGCAATGATGGCGGGTGAACAGAAGGTATATAAGGAAATGAGTAAACCTGGTATAAATAAAGCTGTAGGGCTTCAAAATATATCACAATATGTTTTGAGGGAATGTTCCGGGGAGTTAATAATAGCACTAACATATAATGCTTGGAAAGAAGTCAATAGGCACTCGCATGGGCAAGGTGCATCATGCCATGTAACAAGTCATACATTTGTACTGTATGAATTTGAGATAAGATGCTCCTGTGTCAGTGCAACTGAGTTTGGGTGAAATGGCGAGAAGGGATAGGATGGAGTTTCAAAGAGTCATTAAGATAAGATGCCATGTTGCAGGCCTATCTGTGTGGCAAATAGTTCAACAAACTGAGCTATTCCAGGCCAACAATCAGTGATGCCAAATTGAGATGGAAGCACAGGGAGTCAACTGCAAGTGCTCCCCACCACACTAACAGAACGTGACCACATGTGTTACGATACATAACATTAACATGTCAAATAAATTAAAGATATCAAGAAATTATATTCTTGGTTTAATCCTTTATCCAAGTGTAAGCAAACAAGTTTGCAACTGAACTATTTTGAGGACTGGGGCAACTCATACAAAGAAGCTAAGACTTCACATAACTTACCTTAGTATCCCATAATGCAAAGCACATCTCCTTGCAGACATATATAACGCTATGCATTATGGGAAGGGTCACTACCCCGATCGGTTTCGACCTTTATTGAGGTCTCATCAGTGGTAGCCAGACCCAGAGGTGATACTAAGGTTAAAGTAATGCAGAAGTCTACTTTGTGGCATTTCTACAGAACAGACCATTGTCTCTTTTAGCAAGACAATATACTGTGTCATAAGGCTGCTGCTGCTGTAACTGCATGGTTTGTGGACATGAACATCACCACACTTGACTCGCCTCTGCAGAGCCCTGATCTCAACTCTACTGAACACCTGTGGGATGAACTGGAGCATCAGGCGATGTCAAGGGACATCTGACAAACAGTCCAGAACCTCATTATATGCCTACAGGAAAAACTGTCCAAAATTCCCATTGATTGCTATCATACACTTGTGAAAACTATGCTCAGTACGATTGTTGCAGTCATCACAGCAAAAGGAGGTCCTACATCTTATTAAGGTGGGTGCCATGGCTGTTTGGTCTAAGAGAGAGAGAGAGAATCCCCCCCCTCCCAAAATAAATGAGCTGTTGGAATCCAAAGAAGTCTGATGACGATAATAATAAACACAAATACTCTTAAATCTGAAGATGTGTTTGATACTTAACACCATTATATTATATAATGCACATTATATAATAATATTTATATTATTTATTTATTATATTATTATTATATATATTAAATATTATTATAATATTTATAATATATAATAATAATATATAATAATAATGCTCATACACATCAAATTCATTTCGAGTGCACTTAAATAACCAACATAACAAAATACACCTTCACAACAGAAAAAGAAATATGACCCCCCCACCCTCTCCTCACCAGACACACAAGACTTGTGCAAAACCATTCCTATCGTCTATATGCAGGACACATTGACGAGTCAGTTATTTTAAGAACATCCTAACTAATAGGGTTTACTCTTCTTATTCAACATTACAGGACACCAATATAAGATGTTAGTTCTTTTTCCTGTGTCATTGCATTACATTAGTACATTGCTGCTAATTAGTACGAGGATAAACCTACTCACCAGGCATGTTCCTCAGGTGACAGATGAGGGAAACCCTAAAAGAGTTCAAATAAAGAAGTCATGAACTAACTGAGATCAATGGATAAGTCACATATTCTGTGTAAAGGGCCTCTACAGCTCTACCAGTTCTTCTTGCAGCAACTTCACTACAAAAACTAAAATGATTGTGCTCGAAGACAGATATCACCTTCAGTGATGAACTTTATACAGGTGCATGGAATGCTCAGAAACTTCAGATACTCTTGATAGTCTGCAGAGAAATAGAAAAGTACAGAATTGACCTGGAATTACAGAGACCAGATGGAATAGAAATTTCAGGAGGCAGGATGGTCAGCTAATAATTTATGGGAGCAAACTATCATGAATAACTGTGGAACTGCAGAACAGTCAGGCAAGCACCATTCTGGGTTATAAATCTATAAATGGTGGACACTTTTTAATCGATATACTTAAGACATACATCCTATCAATGTGTTTGTTAATCATGGTTAATCAAATATTAATAATATCTGCTTCCAGAAGCACCCATGATGTACTTATACTTGGAATAAAACAGTAATAGGTCAATTCTTTCTTTCATGCTTACATAGTGATCAAAATACATTATGGAAAATTATGTAAACAACTACCACGTTAGAGCAAAACTTTAGTTTAATATACACCAAAATGAACACTTGATGTTTCGACCTTCATATCAAGGTCATCATCTGGAGCATGCACATATATACACAATAACAAGCTGCACTATAATCTACATGGTTTGCTCAAGTTACTGACCAAACCGTTACAACCATCCAAATTCTTGGAATCTTTAAGCCACCATTATTGTTGAGATTAGGGTGGTTAATCAGAATTTCACAGACACCTTTAAATATTCTTTCATACCAGGCTTTTGTATGATGTAAAGAGCAGGTACTTTTCCAATCAATTTGGTGTAGGGTGTTGAGAGCATGATCTGAGAGGCCTGCTTCACCAAAATTGTTATATGTGTCTTTTATGTATAGGGATTGTACGCTCAGTTTCACCAATATAAGGTAAGTTACAGGTGCAGTAGCTGCAATAAACTCCAGGATGTGCCAATGGGAGGAGAGGATCCTTAGAGGAGTTGAATATGTTTTTAATTTTATAGATGGCTTAAAAGTGGATTGAGATTATAATGGTGTAGGATTCTATTGATTTTTTCTGATAACCCTGTGGCATAAAAATTTGGATGGTACATATTCAGCCTACTTTAGGACTTTAAGCAATTTTCAGCTTTTATTGGAAACTATTCCATACCAATTGGTTGAAATTTATATGTATAATCACAGTTTATATATATATATATATATATATATATATATATATATATATATATATTAGGGTTACCAAGTAATTTTATAAGCTTGGTTATTTAACTCCTAATTCCAAGTATGCAAACAATTAAGTTTGCACCTGAAACATGGTTCATCTAAAGATGGTACAACACCAGGGCAACTCATTGTAAAGGTGAATAAAGCTCTGATCACTATTCTTAGTATTTTCCCATAATGCCCTGGTGTTGTACCATCTTTAGACTTGAACTATGTTTCAGACGCAAACTTAATTGTTTGCGTACTTGGGATTAGGTGTTAAATAACCAAGCTTATAAAATTACTTGGTAACCCTAATATACAGTATCCCCAAGTTAAAAAAAATTTAATTACATCTATATCTCCTCCAGAGATTCTTATTAAAAATAAAAACACCTTGCTTCTACAGATAAAGTTGATAAGGCTCTGTATTACTAAAACCTTGGTATTTAGGGTCTAGCTACTCACTGAGCAGACCTCACAAAAGGTTGAAACCGGTCTGGGTAATGACCCCACCCATAATGTATTGCAGTATATATCTTTCAGTGAGATGTGCTTTACATTATGGAAAAATACTAAGAATAGTGATCAGAGCTTGACCCACCTTTAGAATGAGTTGCCCTGATGTTGTACCATCTTTAGACTTGAACTATGTTTCAGGCACAAACTTAATTGTTTGCATACTTGGGATTAGGAGTTAAATAACCAAGCTTATAAAATTACTTGGTAACCCTAATATACAGTATCCCCAAGTTAAAAAATTAATTACACACATATATATAAACATGTTGCTCTCCAGCCCAATTTAATTTTGTAACCTAATAGATAATAATAAGACTCTAGCTTTGATGTAGTAAAAGTTTTTTTTTTTTTTTTTTTTATTTTTTTAATTTTTACACCAGAGGTCAGGCCAATAATTGTTGTAACAGTTGGTCAGTAACTTTAGCCAACCATGTAGACTGTAGTGCAGCATGTTTCTCTGTATATATATATATATATATATATATATGTGTGTATGCTCCAGATGATGACCTTGATACGAAGGTCGAAATGTTGAGTGTCATTTTGGTTTATATTAAACAAAAGTTTTGCTCTAACATGGTAGTTGTCTCCATAATTTTCCATAGTGATAGGTCAAGGCACTGGAATGATTACATCCTGGTATTTCAGCATCACACTAGAAAGAGCAGACTGATATGGACGATCAATTACACTGGTGTCTAAAAGTTGAGGATGAATATATTTTTATGTGGTCTACAGTAAGTTATGGATAAAGGAACACAGACTACAGACCTTCAAGTATATACACCTACTTGTCACAGATGTCTTGCCACAGTTTGTGGAGATATCTGCATACCTATACTTGAATGGAGCAAACTTGAAAGTTGAACTGCTATGGCGTGTCGATTATGTTTTGCTATTATAACCAAAAATCTGTCTTCATGCTCCATGGTAGAGAGAGGACAACCTCTTAGCAAACATCTGGAACACGTTCCATTGGTTTGAAACATTGCCCACAGTGCATTTTAAACCAAGCCTGCCTTCTTCAAGCTTTCCAATAATTCTTCCCCATGCGAAATCATCCAGATAATGTCTTAGCCATTAGAAGACATCCAAGTTTGCAACTTTATTCTTTCACAAAAAGACCTTCCTTCAAACAATTCACTTAGTGTAGCCTTTTGTCTTTTATCCTGTTGATTGCTACCACATGATTGCTTTGTGCACGATTCGAAAATCTGAATGTGTACCCACTTTCTACTTGAAATTGTCAGTTGTACAAATTGTCACAAACTAATTCATTTGAATTTGCAGATGTAATCTTCAGAAATAGTGTCTGTCCTTATGTTTTGGACACCAGTGTAGTAACAGCCAGACTGAGACTCTGAAACCTTAAGTCAGGAAGGTTTCGAAGTTTCAATCCCCAGATTTACAGAAGAAATTTATAAAAGACTGGATGCTCTGTTGAAGAGTGATGAGAACACACCTGAAATGTTACTGTAAGAAGTCAAAGTTATAATATAGGTTACAGCTAAGAAACATCTACACCATTTAGAAGACCAACAGGATCACGATTTTCATAATCCATATGGAATCTGATCAAGAAGAGGAGCTTGAAGAAACAAAGAGACTGAGAATATAAGAGATTACATATAGAAGTGGAATGGAATGATTTCCTTTCATCCTAATGGATGGTAGGGGCAGCTATGCTACCATACTAAGGAAGTGACTATGAGCAAGGTGGTTTCCCCGTTGCCTTCCTTGCTGTGCTATGTCATATGGCCATATCTTGTGTGTTCACGGGTCCGGTTTGCCTGTTTGAGGGATGAAAAATCCCAGAATAAATTGAGTGTAAAAGCCTACTGTCCACGCCCAAGACCAGCTAACTTGGCTATGGCTGAGGAAGATCCTTAAGCTCCTCACTTCTAAGATGGGAATCGAACCTAGGACACTCCTTCCCCAGGCATATGGTTTTAAAGTGCAGGGCCACTAGGCTAACCACATGGACATATATAGAAGTAAAAAGAAAAAAAAAATCAGGCAGAACAAGAAATGTGAAGAAAGAAGGTGCCAGATGAGAGACAATAATTATAAAAGAATTGTTGAGTTAACTCATGAACTTAAGCATAAATTTCAACCCAAACTGAATGTTAACAAAGAGAGGAATGGAGCAATACAGAACAAGAAATTAGAAAGAGATGGGAAGAGTACAAAGAGGAACTGTATAGTAGAGATGATAAGAAAAATTTTAAGACCCCCCCCCACACACACACACCAGGGCATGGTTGAATTGGAATCATTACTACTTAGTTACGAAGATGAAGGAGCAGTCACGGAGCTTAATAACAATTAGGCCCCAATTGCAAATGGAATCCAGAAAGAGTTAATTAAGTGGCTGCACAAGAAGGGAGATATGAAGGACTGCAAGAAGTATATAAATATTAGTAGAATCCCTCATGCAAGTAAGATTCTATTGAAGATGATTCTAAACAGGACTGAGGCTAAGGTGGCTGAGCAAGGGTACAAGAGATTAGATCTTTTGCTTTTGGCAGATCATTGTAAAGTACTGAGATTAGAGTTCCTTGGATAATGTGATTCAATCAGAAGCTTTTCTCTGTATTTAGTAGGTGAAAAAAACGCAAAAGATAATGAGAGCAATGGGTTTTTCCTTAGCACTTTATCAGGTTAACAGCTAATTTGTACAGTGAGAAAGAAGATACACTAAGAACAGCATGTTGAACTGAATGACTTTAGGTCGGCGACAGAAAGATGCCTACTATTCTTCATGATTTCAAGATAGGACAATCAATCAACCAGCAATTTTTCCAGAGAGGAGTCACCAATTACTCAAATGTGAATGCAATTAGCTCACAAGAAAAAACATGGCAGAAAATATGAGTAGTGCCATTCAATACTACAGAAAGTTGTGCAGAAGGTTTGTATTTCTTATTACTTTTAAAAAAATTTCTGAGTAGGTAAACATTATTTACCTACTCAGTATAAAACAATAATGCTTTATTATTTTATATCCTATATATATATATTATTTTATTCTTATTTTATCTTTAATAATCTTCAATGAAGAGTTTTTAGGTTCTTTTTAGGTTTCAGGTTCTTCTCATGTATAACTTATGAGGGTTTTTTAAAATTTAGTTTTAAATTTTTTTTTTAATATCAAGGATAGTATTATTTAGTCTTTCATTATTTAAATTAAGGGGATATTAAATCCCACATTGTTTTAAAACCGAATAAGAAACTCAAAGATTGGAATCAGAACGTTTCATGCCGAATATAGTATAATAAACTATAAAAGTATCGGCGATTACTAGCGTGAGCTAATGCAAGTAGTCCTAGTACGTAGTACAAACTCAGAGCAAAGGTGGTAAAGTTCTAATCGCTATTCTTGGTATTTTCCATAATGTAAAAACACATTTAATAATGTAATAACAGCATACATTTCCTAGGAAATGTGTTTTTACATTATGGCAAATACCAAGAATAGTGATCAGAACTTTACCACCTTTGCTGAGAGTTGCTCGAGTTTGTACTACGTACTAGGACTACTTACATTAGTTCACGCTAGTAATCGCCGATACTTTTATAGTTTATTATACTATATTCAGCATGAAACTCTCTAATTCCAATCTTTGAGTTTCTTATTCGGTTTTAAAACAATGTGGGATTTAATATCCCCTTAATTTAAATAATGCTTATATCGCCGAAATGAAGCCTATTGGCTCTTTATATTTAAGTAATTTAGTCTTTCTTTATTTAACAGTTCTAACTAGACTGTTAAATAAAGATTAATCATAAGCTGGATCCAAAGTTCTAAATATGTACATAAACTTGAATAGGAAAAATAGCTAAAAAGTTTAGACTGCCAGTTTTATACATATATTTTTTATTTAAAAAAAAAAGCTTAGGTGTCATTTATTATTCATAATAATGCTTAACAGTATAAACAAAACCAAGAGGAAAAAATATATTTATTAAAATATTAATATTTTGCTGGTTTTCTATCCAGCATCAGCAGAGCACAATGACAACTGTAATAAGCACACAGCACTAAACTACATAATTGTGGCAACAATTTAAAATGAGGCTGACACTTAATATCCTTACGTGGCACCCTCTATGGGTCAGCTAACTACAAAATTAATTTAGAGAAGTTTGGCTATTAGGTCTTAAAATGATAGTCTCCCAGATCTTTGGTAAATTAATGCACATGCTTATAGCAGATACTAATTCTAAGAACAGTCTCTCAGACCTATAACCTATGTAATACAGATGTTTTTTTTTTTCATCCGATCTTATGCCAAGTAGTAATTGTGGCAACTTAAATTACTTACTTACTTAGTAATCACAATTACTTTGTTTAGTGCTATGTTTTGCTGGTTTTCTAAACAGTATCATCATTAGTATTTTTTTTCCATGGCTGCGCGGTTAGCCTAGTGGTTAACTAGGTTCGATGGGAATCAAACCCAGGAGTGTCCTAGATTCAATTCCCATCGGTGACGTGAGGAGCTGAAGGATCTTCCTCAGCCACAGCCAAGTTAGCCGGTCTTGGGCATGGACAGTAGGGTTTTTTCACCAGTTTATCCTGGGGTTTTTCATCTCGCAAAGCAGGTAAACCGGCCTTAAGAACTCAACACTACAGGACATAGGATACACCGGGGCAAAGGGCTGACCACCTTATCCTGTGAACGGCTTGAGGTTCCATGATCAATAAATCCTCGACACCACAAGGTAAAAGAGGGTATAAAGAAGACGAGATGAGATGTTTTTCTATTGGTGCTGTTTATACCATTAAGCATTATTATGAAGCATGTTAGATATTTACTCAAATTTATGCATAGTTAAAGAATCACAAATAAGAATGCCTAAAATCATAAATAAATAAAAATATTTACTTAAATCCAAAAGGTGTAATTAAATTGCTACTGCTATTATTAAGAGGCACTTCCAGGGAGTCAGTGATTCATTGAGGGGGAGGCATGCTATCTGGAAAAGGTGTCATACCCTCGCATCCGTTCCCATCCTCCATAAAATGAAAAATAACTCATGTTATAACCAATATCCCATCTACCGAAAGTATTGTCTTTTCAGATGTTTGCAAGTCTCAATTATATCACCCCTCTTTCTCCTGTTTGCTAGTGTATGCAGTTGACAAATTCTCAATCTGTCTTCATAATCCTGATATCATTTTTAACATTCTCCACCGTATCAGAATCATAATGGAAACCAGAACACCAGACCTGTGCGCAATAGTCCAAGTGAGGTTATATCAAGGCTTTGTTAAGAAACAAAATGTCTTTCTTATCTTTACATGACAAGGTTCATTTCAGCATTGTAATTATCCTCTGATTTGAATTTGCAATATTTAATATATGGCCCTTGAACTTCAAATTCATATCTACTAAAATTCCAAAATATTTCCATAGCCTGATCTGTTTCTTCTAGCATAATCCCACCAATATATTACAACATTGGATATCTCAAAACATAAAAGTGCGTGACTTCACATTTAATAACACCGAATTGACACCACTTTTACAATCTGTCATATTCGTGTGGCATATATCCAATAGCAAAGAAACAGTCTTCTGGGTAAGAGCTTGCTTCAGTGCTGTTTGATATATCTCCCTTTTTAAGGAGATAAAAATCAACCATGAAATTATTGCCCCATTGTTCTCGCTTCATTATTCTCAAAAATAATGGCAAAGGACATTAATAGCCAACCACTTCTCTGTGCAGAGAACCACTAATGAATTAGTATTCACAAAATGGATTCTGCCACTTCAGCAGACGCTCCTGATTCCCCCACCTATCTTTGCACCATCAGCAATCAGCTGTATATCACATGACAAATCCTTCCAATGTCATTAATATACAGATTGAATAACAATGGACTAAGGACTGATCTTTGTACACCCTTGGTTATCGTAAATCTTGCAGACACATCACCATATACACTTTTTGGTATCTGTCAGTCAGCCATCCTCTTATCCATGCCATTAATTTATAATGAAATCCCATATGCTCTAATTTATGCAACAGTCTTTCATGCGGTGTTTTGTCAAAAGTCTTAGCAACATCCAGAAGTATCATGGTATATCCATTCCACTTATCTAACTCACTGGCAACAGAACATGAGAAAGTTGCCAAAACATTACCTTCCCTTAATAAACCCATGCTTCATTACAAAGTAGATTCTCTGTCAAACCCATTTGTGAATGAGAGTCCTAACCAACTTTTACAAAATCTTCACCACCACCACTCCTGAGACAATAGTTGGTTGATAGTTAGATACACCCATCCTTGAACCACCCTTGTGCAACAGGATTAACATACGTTCTTAAGATAATTACGGCTATTATAGCCAGCTTTTATTTAGGAGTATCCCTTATTTTAATACATTGGATAACATTACTCAAAAAAGGGGTATATATATATTTTTAGGGCATTATGGGTGAGTATAGAAGGCAATTATGGCAGAATAAAAGAGGTGGAAAAATTTTGTACATACCTTGTTTTTGGTATGCACAAAATTTTGCCTTCCAATTCCAAGATCCTGCTGAAGGTAGTTTATAAACGGAGGGGGGGGGGGACATGGGGATGTGTTTTGACGTGGGAAATAAGTTTGGAAACCCGGGTTACTATTAATAATATATATATATATATATATATATATATTATTTTGTTTAGGGCCGCATTTTCTGTGTGTGTGTGTGAGGGGGGGGGGGGGGGAACGAAGGGTATCCTCATGTGGAAACTGGGACAGGGGTTAACGGGGTGTGGACCGTTTCGGTCGTCGTCTGACTGTCATCAGAAACTTGTCAGAATGTGAAGTCGAAAGAATGTTAACATACATTCTTTTCACAACTGTGAAATTTTTCCCTGTTCTGAGACTCAAGTTATATACCTGGTCAAAGGAATAGCCAGTTCAGTTGAACACTCTTTTAGCATCTGTGCTGATATCCCATCAATCCATATTGCAGAATTCTTGTTAAGTTTGTGCAACAGCTCTAGAACCTCTTCCTCATACACCTGAGTTTCTTCATCCATTGAAGAGATAGCAGTGAGCTCAATGTTGCACACAATAGGTTGATACCTTTTAGCAAAATGGGCACTCATTAGTTGAACAACCTCTTCTGCACCTGTCACCCTCATGCATTCAGTAGAGTTATTCTTTCATATTCATTCTTTCTTTTACTTGCAGCATAACAATAGAATTCTTCTGGATTGTCTTTAGCTTGCACAGCCAGTTTCATTTCATACTCAGCTTTCTGTACAACAACTGTGACTCTTCTGGCCTGTTGCTTATAATTTTCATAACTGACATCATCCTTATGCACACGGTATCTTCCATATCATCCTTTTCTTACGAATCGCTCGCTTAATTAGATTACACATTCCTATTCTAATTATTCTTTGAACTCCAGGGACACATTCTGATATTGCATCATTTAAGGATTTTTAAATATTTTTCATGCATTGCCGATATACCTACCCATTCAACAACTGATACCATAGCGTAGACCTTGCATATTCAGGTGGTCATAATTTCCTGCTTAGTACTTTAGCATGTAACCTTTTCTGAATGGAAAATTCGGAAACTTGGCTACTTCCAAAGTGAGTACTACATGATCACTGTCACCAACCAGAGGCAGAATAGTTGCATCTTTAACTACCCCCCCCCCCGACACTATAGTGTCAGGAAAGGGTGGGGGGTAGTTAAAGATGCAACTATTCTGATATCAGATCTAACATTCCAACTTTGAGTTCCTTCTGTCACATACTGCTTGAAGAATTGGTCTTGCAACAGCGCAATAAATTTAGTTTTATTCTTCTCATGAGATTTTACTGCTATTATGATTACTAATTTCTCACCCATCATCTTCATTTGATAATGCATTTCTTCATATCTAGCAACCGATCCACTAAGTCTGTAACAACTCGACACCTGTATGTATTTGATCTTGTTAGAATTCACCCCACAGCAAATAGCTTCAAACTCACTGTGATATGAAAAACTGTTACTAGTATTGCAATCATAGGTTTTAACTCGAACTGGATTCAAGTCATCTAATATTATTAGCAGAACACTCTTCCCTCTCCTATTATTTCTTAAAATGCTGTACCCTTTACACTCGATACCAATTAGTATGTCTGCTTCTGATAGCCACATCTCACTAATGCTTACAATACAAAGTTCCAATGTCTTGACTAAGGCAACAAACTCTACTCCTTTGCTTTCGTGGATATAAATTGCCACAAAAAGGCTAAGATGAATTTTGACTAGAACATTGCACTAAATGCAAGGAGTAGACAGCCTGGATTCAGAACATTTCAAAACATCATGATATTAACATGTCCAAATGCATAAATCTACTTCCAGGGTTATAAAAATTTAAAAGGTGATATAACTGAGAGGAGACCTCCACATAGCCTTCAAAGGAATGCAGAGAACCGACCTGGGCTTCTGACCTAATGTCCACTCCACACCTTCTCGTGGTGCACCCTGTTAGGTTTCTACTTGGATTCAGGAATGCGTTAGCAGAGCTAATCTCAGGTGGTATGGTCACTTAAACAGAATGGGTAAGGAAAGATTAGAAAAACAAGTGTTCTTTGCCAGGTTGGCAGGAAAAAGATCCAGAGAAAGACCAAGATATAGGTGGATTGATACAGTAAAAAGTGCCTTAGAAGATAGAAATATAAGATCTGATAATATTGGAGTCTTGACAGGTAACAAACTGATTTGAAGGAAAATTGTAGATAAAAAGTTAGTAATGTTATAAATTTTTCATGTAGTACTATCATATCTGTACACCCCTTGAGGGAATATATCAGGAATTTGATGATGATAAAGTACAAGTAATGATACATTTATTCTAACTTTAATAAAATAGCTTGTGTTTATTTAAAGATTATTGTTTGCAGTTCACCTGTAGAGCACTGGACATGCTAATCAAAAATCCATGCTGTTCTCATATCAGAAAAAAAACTGCAGCAGATTTTGCCTCTTTTTATTCACAATTTTCATTATGTGCAATTAAAAAAAGCTAACACAAAGCACTTGAAGCAACGATAGATGTCGAGTCAAATATCCCTGTATCAGTTTAATAAAATAAAGTGTTTCATTTTATCACCAATAAAAAAAAAAAAAAAAAGCAATTAAAATTATATCATGAATTTCGATCTTATAAAGTTTTGATGGATCCTCTAACACACACACATATATATATATATATATATATATAAAATAACATACAAGAACAATTAATATGGAATATGCAGAAATTACATAATATGCATAAGATTTGATTTTTCATACCTCGATGCTAAAGTAGCCTCGATCAACATAATCCCCAAGAAATAAGTATTTTGTAGTCGCAGGAGGTCCACCTACTTCAAACAGCTTCATCAAGTCATAAAACTGTCCATGAATATCTCCACAGACTAGAAGAAAAATACAATTAAATCATTTAATTAAAAAAAAGACTCATTATTTATAACTGCAAACATTATTTATAACTTGTTTTATTTAATAAGTTTCTCTGTAATAAGATAATTATCTCATCAATTTTTCAATGAATATGTTAGTTTCTCACACAGGATACTCTTACAACAGAATGTGCTACATAAAGACATTCATAAAATAAAAAAATCCTACTTTGGTTGACCCATTTGCTGGACAAAGGCCTCCAGTTCCTTCCATCTTTCTCTGTTCTTGGCAATAGTTGACTAATTTTTCCCAACAAAATTTGACAATTCATCACTCCAAAGCTTTTAGGATGTTCTCGGCCTCGTTTCCCTTCTTTTTGAATCCAGTTCATTAGTATGCTGGTGCATTGCTCATCTTCTCTTCTGGACAGATGTCCAGCCTATTTCCATTTTTGCCGCTTATGGTGAAGCATGATGTCAGTGATACACGTCTGGCTTCTCATCTTTCAATGTCATGCCTAGCATCAGTCTCTCCATTTTTCTTTGAGTTGTTGCTAGTTTATTTGTCATTGCTTTTGTTAGACACCAAGTTTAATAACTATATGTCATGACTGGAGGTATACACCAGTTAAATGTCTTCCTTTTTAAACAGAGTGGGACATCATTTGAAAAATGCTTTTCAATTTTAAAACAGCGAATAGATATTTGGGAAAAGAGCTCAAGATAGTGTGGTGCATAATAAGCATGACATCTGTACAGGTGAGGGTGAGATATGAAGAGGTGTATGTTGTAGCAGAGGAAGTAGTGATAACATTTGGCCCCTCACTTGAAGACAAACTTGCCAGAACACGTGATCTAAATACATTTGATAAAAATACATTATAACTGATAGCTTTATATTGGTTTTATAAGACGGAGCCGTACAACCCCTCACATGGTTCACACGACCATTGTATCATCATGTCTAACTATTCCCGTCATGTATGCGTATAATAATTCTTAGTATGTGATTCGATTGATTGGGTTCATGATAGCAGTGTCATTGTGTGTGGAGTAGAGTGAAGTGCCCTTCCACAATGAGTCCTGGAGGTGTCATGCAATAATAATAATTTTCTGAATGCACTCCAGGCAAGTTGAACTCTTCTATTTATTTCCATTTGGAGTCCGCAGTTTAGATCAATGAGATGACTTAAATATGTATATGAAGAGACTCTTTCCAAGAAATTGTTTTCTATTATTATGTTTTTTGGTGTTACAAAATGATTAAACATGAATTTTTTTCTCTGTTTATATTTAGGTCAACTTTTCTGCTTTCATGATATAGGTCTTCTATATTATATTAAGGTCTTCTGGAGTATTTGCAAAAATTATGATATTATCTGCATATCTTAGGTGTATTAAGTTTCTGTTATTAATTTTCATACTAAGGTTTGTCCAGTTTATATTGTTAAATCTTTCTTGAAAGACTGCTGTAAAGATTTTGGGCGATAGTCTCATTTAATATATGACAAATGGAGAATTTGTCACATGGGGAATATGAAGAAGTAGCAGTGAGCTCAATATTGCATATACCAGGTTGATACTTTTAGCAAAACGAGCACTCATTAGTCGAACAACCTCTTCTTCATCTTCCTCGCCATCTGCAATCAGTACACTTATTCTTTCATACTCATTCTTCTCTTACCAGCAGCATAAACATAGAATTCTTTGGGGTTATCTTTAACTTGTAAGGCCAGTTTATTTTCAAATTCAGATTTAACTTTCCATACAACAGCTATGATTCTTCTGGCCTGCTGCTTATAATTTTCATAACGTAAATCATCCCTATGCACATGGTATTCCTTCCACATCATCCTTTACTCACAAATCTCTTGCTGGTAAGTTTATACATCGATTTGACTCCTAGCCTATTTATTCTTTGAACTCTTGGGACACATTCTGATATCACACCATTTAAGTATTTTTTAAATACTTCCCAGACACTGCTAATATTCTTCCTATTTAGCAACCAACACCACTGCAATAAACCCAGTATACTCCTCACTTGGTCATGATTTCCTACTTTGTAGTTCAGCATGTAACCTTTCCTGAATAAACTAATAAACTAAGCCAATTCTCGAGGGAGTATTGCATGATCACTGTTCCCAACCTGGAGGCAGAATAGTTACTTGAAACACTCTCTGCCACTACAATCAAATCTAACATTCTTTGACCTCGAGTTCCTTTTGTCACATGCTGCTTAAGAAAGTTCTCTCGACACAGATCAATAAATTCAGTTTCATTTTTCTCATGAGATTTTACTGCTACCCAAAACCAATGTTTGGATAATTAAAGTCCTCCATTATGATTACTCTTTCTGCACCCATTACCCTTATGTGGTGATGCATTTCTTCATCACTAGCAACCGATCCATTAGGTCTAATAACAAACACCCCACTATGTATTTGATCCTGTTAGATTCCACCTCACACCAGATGGCTTCAAACTCACTGCTACATGAAAAACTGTTACTAGCATTACAATCATATGTCTCAACTCTCACTGGATTCAAGTTATCTGATATCATTAGCAGCTTGCAAATTCCCCCCCCCTTCCTCTCCTATCTTTTCTTCCATAAAATACTGTACCCTTTACCCTTGATACCAGTTAGTATGTCTGATTCTGATAGCCAGGTCTCACTAATCCCTACAATCTGAGGTCCCAACATATTATATCTGAATAAATTTGCATGAAACATAAAACAGCACTGTGTTGTCAATAGGAAAGAAACCAGCATCTAATTATCAAGACATGTATGCACATGCAAATTACATATTCTGCAGTTCACATACAGTGTTCAAAAACAAAACATATTTTGTGCAAGAAATTACAGATCATAGTAAGTTTCTTCCACTGAGTTAGGAAGTAAATTATACATGACAAAAAATTATATTCTTGTTTTCATTCTCTTTTCCCAGTGCATGGGTTTGCAAGTTTGCACATGAAGTATCTTCATGCCTAGTCCCTACTTGTATATAGAGGAGAATGACTTATCAAAGTGCCTCATTATCCAATAAAACACAGCCCATTTACTTTCAGATGTGTATGCTACAATGCATTCCAGTAAGGGTCACTCACTAAGTCTATTGAGATTTCATCAATGGGAGTTGGTGTGGAGATACAGAGAGCTAAATCAGTGGCAGGAGTCATATTTCCACATATAACCAGCACATTGGCATATAATCATCATCATCAAATTCCTGACATGTACCCTAAAGGGGTGTACAGGATATGATAGTACTACATGAAAAATTAACATCATTACTAACATCTACAATTTTCCTCCAAATCAGTCTATTACTTGTCAAGACTCCAATATTATCATTATCAGATCTTATATTTCTATCGTCTAATGCACATTCTACGGTATCAATCTACCTATATCTTGGTCTTCCTCTGGGTCATTTTCCTGCCAACCTGGCAGAGAACACTTGTTTTGATAATCTTTCCTCGCCCATTCTGTTTAAGTGACCACACCAACTGAGATTAGCTCTGCTAACGCATTCCTGGATGACGACAATGTCAAGTTCTTTTCTAATATCCTCGTTTTTAATATGATATTGCTATTGACGCCATCTGTTCACGCCTCTAATCTGTGGTCTCTAGTCTTTGGTTAAGTGTTCTACTTCTGACCCAGCTCTCAGATCCATAAGTTAAAACTGGTTTGAACACTGTCTTGTATACAGCTAATTTAGTGTTCTGACTAATTTCTCTCTTATTCCATATGAATTTATTCAATTGACTTCCTTCATACCAGCTTTGTTGATTCTGTTGTCTATTTCCATATTTAGTTTACCATCTTCACTAAAAATCGTGCCTAAGTAGCTGAAATGTTTTACTTGTTCCACAGGTTCTCCATTCACAATACAGTTGACATTTTCAACAATTCTACCTATTTTCATTGTCTTTGTCTTTTTAATGCTTTTAATACCATATCTATTACAATAGTTATTCAATTTAGTCATGGAATCTTGCAAACTTTTAGCAGATTTATTCAGAAGTATAACATCGTCCGCATAAAGCAAACAGCTGACATTAACATCTCCAATTCTGATATCATGTTTAATACCACTTTCCTTCATAATGTGATCCATATAGATAATGAATAACAGAGGGTATAAAGTACATCCTTCAATTCTAACTGCCGACTTACAACTCAAATACAAACTAAGTATTGCTTGACATAATGCCCCACTGACACCATTTAACTGTAGCGTATTGAATAGCTTCTCTCTTGGCACCTTGTCATATGGCTTTTCCAAATTCACAAAACTTAAATACAGATCTTTGTTATATTCCCATGCTCTCTCGACCTATTTGTTGTAAAGTGAAGATCTGATCCTGACAGCCTCTATTTGGCCTGAATCCAGCTTGTTCTTCACCAAGCTTTTTTCCACAATTCTTCTCGACCGTTTCTCAAGTATACTTGCATAGATCTTGCCAGGAACACTCAGTAGGGAAATACCTCTAATTCCCACATTCAGTTTTATTTCCCTTTTTATATATAGGTACTATGAGAGCTCTACTCCAATCATCAGGAATTCGTCCCTCTGTCCAGGCTTTCTGAACTATGCAGTGCAGCCACTGTAAGACTCTCATACCACCATACTTCAGCATTTCTGGTCGAATATCATCTACTCCTGCTGCCTTTCCACATTTCAAGCCTTTGATGGCTTTTTCTACTTCAAGTATGGATATGTATTTCTGACTGCATGCCTGGTCAGTGTTTTTTACCACTGTGCTATCACTGCTTGTTTCATTTAGCAGTTTTTCAAAGTAATTACTCCATACTTCAAGCATATCTTTTTCTCCCGTTTTCATGTCACCTTAATCATCTCTAACTCCTTTTACTGCACTCTTTCCTCCATTTCTAAGCTTCTTCAACAACCTCCAGAATATCTCACCACCTTCTTGATATTTATTTTCTATGTTCTTGCGAAAGTCCTCCCATGACTTTTATTTAGCTAGTTTTACACAGTGTTTCAATTTCTTACATTTATCTCTGTATTCTCTAAGAGCAAAAGCTGACTTATTTGCCAGGAACGTTTGACATCATTTCCTCTTTTCCTTCACTGCCTCTTTAACTTCCTGTATCCACCATGGAGTCCTGATTTTTCTATCCTTGCAGACAACCTCACCACATGCCTCTCTGGCTGAATTAATCAGTGTTTTCCTCACGGCTTGCCACTGAATCTCCAAGGTTTGGTTCCTGTTCTCAAACTCTTTCATTTTTTCTTCAATAATCTTTGTGTATGTTAGTCTACAGTTCACATCTGAGAGCTGCTCAACTTTTATTCGCTTTAAAACTTTCTTACATGTTATTTTTTTCAATATGAAATTCAATTTTATCCTGCTCAAGACTAAATAGTGATCACTTCCAGTTTCATAATCCTCTGTACACTCTGGTGTCCTGCGCCAGGGAGAAAACATCACTATCAACAATAAATAACATAGTCAATGAGACTTTTCTTATTCCTTGCCTCTTCACTCCATGTGAATTTGTGCACATTTTTATGTGGAACATTGTGTTAGTAATAACCTGTCCATGTCCTGAGCAGAAATCCAACAGGTATTTGCCATTATTATTAGCTTTGCTCTTTTCTCCAAATTTTCCTAAAATATTGTTGTATATCTGACAATCATTTCTTACTCTGTTATTTCCATCCCCAACAAGGACCAACTTTTCCTTTTTCATTGTGTCAGTTGCTTTCTTTAAAGCCTGAAAAAATTCCTCCAGTTTTACTTTAGTACAACCTTCTGTGGGACCATAGGCACAAATAAGTCTCATTGTCCAGTTCCCCATTCTGATATTTGCCCACATCACTCTACTTGAGACTGCTGCCATTCAAGAAGATTAGCCTTGTATTTAGTATTGAATACTGTGCCTACTCCTTCTTTTCCTTGATTGTCATTGCCTGAATATAACATTTTATATTTATTGCTCAGAAAGATCTCACCAGTTTTTGCCTTTTTTTGTTTCAGTCACCCCAATTATGTTGATCTGATACTTATCTAATTCCTCAGCTAGCTCTATTTCTTTGCCATTCAGGCTTCTTATGTTGATAGTACCGATCTTTAACTCTGGTGACGCTGAGTTAGGGTGTGCTTTCAGATTTGTTCCAGTAGCTGGCTTTTCGTTTGCCCTGGTTCCCTGGCGAAAACAATGGGGACCTGTTTAACCAGGTAACACCCCAGCCGGCATTAAATTTTGTCATGTTGTACCATCATTTTTTATTTTAGTTTAACCAATAAGAATACAATTTGGTTGGCTAAATCCCAAATTGCCAGCCCATCCTCGTTCGTTCAGTATCTAGGTAGATACCCAACAGGGTGCACCACGAGGGGGTGAGAAGTGGACATTAGGTCAGAAGCCCTGGTCGGTTCTCCGCATTCCTTTAAAGGCTAAGTGAAGGTCTACTCTCAGTTATACAGCTTTGACCCTTAAGCACCCTGCGTGTGTAATAATAATAATAATATTATTATTATTATTATGTGGCACCTCCAAGGAGTTCAAAGACTCATTAAGTGAGGGTACCTACTCTACTACACTCCATTTCTACCACTTCACCCACCAACTACAGCAAATTGCCACTACCATCATCACCTACACCAATGCAAACTACTGCCCACCACCACCACTAGTATTTTTTGTCTGTAATTTGTGTGCTCTCAATGCTGATTTGTCTGTATATGAGATCAGCTAACTCACCTTCAAATGTAAAAAAAAACATATACAGATTCCTCAGCATCACAATGAGGTAATATATAATTAGAAGATAGTTACTTTTTTTTTTTTTACTGAGTTGGAAAGTATATTATACTTGAAAAGAAATATTTTTGTTTTCATTCTTCACCAAAACACAAGCAAACAAAAATGATAGGACTCTTCATGACTGTGTGTTTACACTTAGGTTATCATCACCATCACTGCCTATGGGCACGATGTCTATTGGTGTCCGATGCCTGTTTCACTATCATTTGCCACTTCTCTCTGTTCACCACCAGATGATTCAAATCCCACGAAATCTTTCCACATCCCTCTTTAACATCATCTACTCACTCTTGTCTTAGCCATCCTCTTCTATTCTGCAGATAAATCCAAAAAACTTTAGTTTCCTTTGAATTACTTCCTGTATTAGACTTGCTTTGCAGTTCACTTTGCAATACAGTTCTTCATTTGTTACATTTTGTACCAATCCAATTCAAAGAATCTCTTTAGAACATATTCTTTCGAAAGCCAATACTCATCTCATAGTCTTTGACCATTAGCTGTGACTCTCAGAACCACAGAGAGCAGTTGTGAATATGCATATTTCCAGCAGTTCAGCTTTATGGGAAGCTACACTGATTAACTTTTCCATATCTTGTCCATTGCCTGTAGGTTTACTTTAGTTATTGTTATTTGGGATCTTATTTCTTGTTTAGAGTCTAAATCTAGATTCCATCTCTAATCTTAAAACACACACCCATCATCGCTCAAGATCAGTACTATCAACATATAAAGCCTGAATGGCACCAGAGAGTACAGAGGATTTGAAACTGGAAGTGATCACAATTTAGTCTTGAGCATACTGAAAATAAGAACATATAAGAAAGTTTTAAAACGAATGAAAGTTGAGCAGCTCTCAGATATAAACTGTAGACTAAAATGCACAAACATTATTCAAGAAAAAAAATGAAAGAGTTTGAGAACAGGAACCAAACCTTGAAGATTCAGTGGCAAGCCCTGAAGAAGTTGTCTGCAAGCATAGAAAAATTAGAACTCCATGGTGGACACAGGAAGTAAAGAGGCGGTGAAGGAAAAGAAGAAAGCATATCAAAAGTTGCTGGCAAATAAGTCAGCTTGTGCTCTTAGAGAATACAGAGACAAATGTAAGAAAGCTAAACACTCTGTAAAACTAACTAAACAAAAGTCACGAGAAGACTTTGGCAAGACCATAGAAAATAAATATCAAGAAAGTGGCAAGATATTCTGGAGGTTGTTGAAGAAGCTCAGATATGGAGGAAAGAGTACTGTAAAAGGAATTAGAGATGATAAAGGTAACACGAAAACGGGAAAAATAGATATCCTTGAAGTATGGAGTAATTACTTCGAAAAATTGCTGTGCTGTCATCACTGAAACAAGCAGTTTTACCACTGTGCTGTCATCACTGAAACAAGCAGTGATGACAGCACAGTGGTAAAAAACACTGACCAGGCATTCAGTCAAGAATACATATCCATACTTGAAGTAGAAAAAGCCATCAAAGGCCTGAAATGTGGAAAAGCAACAGGAGTAGATGATATTCAACCAGAAATGCTCAATTACTTTTATACTCAAGAGTATAAAAGTCTTACAGTGGCTGCACTGCATAGTTCTAAAGGCCTGGACAGAGGGACGAATTCCAGATGATTGGAGTAGAGCGTTCATAGTACCCATATATAAAAAGGGAAATAAAACTCAATGTGAGAATTACTGAGGTATTTCTCTACTGAGTGTCCCAGGTAAGATTTACACAAATATACTTGAGAAACAGTTGAGAAGGGTTGTGAAAGAAAAGCTTGGTGAAGAAAAAGCTGGATTCAGGCCAAACAGAGGCTGTCAGGATCAGATCTTCACTTTACGACAAATAGTTGATAAATCATTGGAATATAACAAAGATTTGTATTTAAGTTTTGTAGAGCATATGACAAGGTGCAGAGAGAGAGAGAGAGAGAGAGAGAGAGAAGCTATTCAATACACTACAGTTATATGCTGTCAATGGGGCTTTGTATCAAGTAATACTTAGTCTTTATTTTAGTTGCAAGTCAGCAGTTAGAATTGAAGGAAGTGCAGAAAGATGGCTTAATGTTAAATCTGGTGTTAAACAAGGATGTACATTATCCCCCTCTGTTATTCATTATCTATATGGATCACATTATGAAGAAAAGTGGTATTAAAAATGATATCAAAATTGGGGATGTTAACGTCAGCTCTTTTCTTTATGCGGACGATGTTATACTTCTAAGTAAATCCGCTACAAGATTCCCTGACTAAATTGAATAACTTTTGTAATAGATATGGTATGAAGGTCAGCAATAACAAGACAATGAAAATAGGCAGAAGCATTGAAAATATCAACTGCATTGTGAATGGAGCACATATAGAACAAGTGAAACATTTCAGCTAAGATGGTAAATTAAATATGGAAATAGACAACAGAATCAACAAGGTTGGTAGGTGTGAAGTCAACTGAATAAATGTATATGGAATAAGAGAGAAATTAGTCAAAACACTAAATTAGTTGTATACAAGACAGTGTTCAAACCAATTTTAACTTATGGATCTGAGAGCTGGGTCAGAAGAAAGAGACTTGAAACCACAGATATGAGAGTCCTGAGAAAGATTAGAGGCATGAACAGATGGTATCAATGGCAATATCATATTAAAAACGAGGATATTAGGAAAGAACTTGATATTGTCAGCATTCAGGAATGTGTTAGCAGAGCTAATCTCAGGTGGTATGGTCACTTAAACAGAATGGGTAAGGAAAGATTAGAAAAACAAGTGTTCTTTGCCAGGTTGGCAGGGAAAAGATCCAGAGAAAGACCAAGATATAGGTGGATTTGTTACAGTAAAAAGTGCCTTAGAAGATAGAAATATAAGATCTGATAATGTTGGAGTCTTGACAGGTAACAAACTGATTTGAAGAAAAATTGTAGATCAGAAGTTAGTAATGAAGTAAATTTTTTATGTAGTACTATCATATCCAGTATACCCCCTTAAGGGTGCATGGCATAATTTGATGATGATGAGTCTCAATGTGTTATATTTCTCCCTAGGTATATAAAGCTCCTAACCTCTTCCAGCACTTGTCCATTGATCTTTATTTACTTTTTCAACCTCTTTCCTCCAAATATCATTGTTTTTCACTGGAAGAGGAAAAAAACAACTGCATTCCATTCTTAGACACACTAGTCACCCGCCAGCCTGATGGAACCTTGGTTTTTTCAGTATATAGAAAACCCACCCATACAGGCAGATACATTCACCAACAATCCCACCACTCCTCCTCACAACAATATGGAGTCATTAAGACACTACACAACAGGGCTAAACTTATCTGCTCGAATGACAATGCCCTAACCACTGAAACCACATTCTCAACACTTTCTCAGCCAATGGCTACCTCCCCAAAAAATCCAAAAAATATTGAAACCAGTAACCCCCCCCCTTTCACAACAAGGATTACTCTAAATCCATCACTGTACTCTATATCTGAGGTATCTTGGAAAAAATCACAGAAATCCTAAAAAAACATAACTTCTTGTTACAGATCATATAAAAAATTGGCATCCCTTATCCACTCTACTAAAGACCAACCCCCCCCCCCCCCAGACCTACCTGGTGTATACCAGGTCCCTTGCAGCTGTAAGCTGTCCTACTTTGGCCAAACAGGCAGGACAGCAAATATCAGAATTTCAGAATACAAGGACTACATCCGTTTTCATCAATATAGCCATCTGGTCTTGCCGACCATGCGCTGGATACCTGCCATAGAATACGGCGGAAGAAAGCCAGGATAATACACCGTAGCAAATACAGATATGAAAGGCTTTTCATGGAATCAGTTTCAGCCCTAAGAAACGATCCAAACCGCAACAAATTTGGCTGCATGAGACTTCCTCAAATTTGGGAAACCTACATCAGAAGACCTTCAGCCCAATCGCCCAAGAATACCAACATTGCCTGCTAGAGGGCACCATCAGGACTTTAGGAGAAATAATAGCTTCCTACTTCTTCCTCACTAACTGTTTTGTTGTGCCTGCATGCACGTGTCTTGTACCTAAGTTCTTGAAAATGGCAACGTGACGTTGCCGAAATATTGAAATATATTAAAATTTATTTTAATGTATATCCTAGTAAGTTGTAATTTCCTTAAATTATATAGTGAAAATGCATAACCAACGTCTAAGCCTTTCCACGAGTATCACTGTTTTTGTTTTTTCAATGTTCATTCTCAACCAATATCTCTTTCCTTCTTCGCTTAGCTTCAGATTGTAATCAGCACTTGGTCACAAGCAGTGATGCATGCGTGGCGACATACTTGGTGTGTTTTTTACTTTATTTACAAACACCCACACTTTTGAATTTCAGCTGCCAACTGCCGATATCCAAACATGCTCGAAAATGACGTCTTGATCGGCGTTATTGGCTGGCATCAGGTGATGCATACTCGTTCTGAAGTGTATGTTTGGATTACTTGAACAACAGTCGACTGGTGACAGTTATGGTGTATGCGTGCAGAAAGATTTAATGTTCAAGCACGGCTTTTTTAAAATAATTTCAATTTATAATTAGTTATTAAAAATTTTCTTTGCTTCATCCTCAAAATGAAAAAACAGCATTTTTTGGAAGACTCTTTAAGCAAATCTAAAAAAGTAAACAATAACGACACTGAACAGCAAACTGAAATTTTTTTAAATTCTGAACTGTCATCACAAGACATTTCAGGTTGTTCTGATTGTTGCTGTTGAGTTTCAGAGAATAACAATACCTCTGAAAGTCAACAACAATAATCAGAACAATATCTTATGATGCCACACAGAAATCAGCTCAAGATGAAGATAGTTTATTATTATTATTAAGTGACACCTCCAAAAAGTCCAAAGACTCATTGAGGGAGGGCACCTACTCTACAACTCTCCGTCTCTACCAACTACAATGAACAGCAACTACCATCATCTACAGTCCTCCACCACCACTAGTATTTTCAGAGACAATCACAAACATCCATGCCTATGGCAGGATTCGAATCTGCAGCCTTTTGGCTGGAGAGTGGATAAATTAACCACTCTGCAAACCAGGCCAGCATTTTTTGAATGAAAAACAACTGATTATTTTACTGAATATGATTAGCCAAATATTGCTAGCAATGAAAATGTGGGATGTCAGTGGTGTTCAAAAGCAGAATGAAGTTAAATATTGAAAATAAACATTTACACATTTCAGTAGAGTGGAAGTCATGTTCTGTCAAAGCTCAGGGGTCAAAGAATGAAAATTTGCAATTAATCAGAAAAAAAAAAAATGAACATAATGTATCTTGCATCACACAAGAAATGGAAAATAATCAAAACAACAGAAAAAAACATTATTTCAAAAACTTTTGATCTGGCTAATGAAAAGTATTTAGACAGCACAGTAAATATTTTAATACTATCTATTTCATAATTAAAAACAAACCATTCAGCGATTTTAAAAATTTAATATCCAGAAAAAAATAATATAGATTTGGGAGTTGCATTACATTCAGATTACAGATCAAAATGTAATCAGCTAAACATCTTTTATTTCCTTATAGAGAGTAGGCAAAGATGCTTTAGCCATATCTAAAAAATACTACTTGACCATGTCTAAAAAGTACTACTACTAAAAAATTGAACTGCCCACTCAGTGGGCAGTTCAATCTCTATCTGTAGCTGGTCATGGATGGCTGGCTCAAGACTATCACTAATTTTTAAGTGGCAATTTTGAAGGAAAAAACATAGAACTAAGTCTCAATCAGGATTTTGAATGTAATTGCTGTTAATTCCGCCAAAGCTGAAAGAGGGTTCAGTACAATGAATAACGTTATTGATGTTAAAAGAAATTCTCTACTAATAGAGACAAGTCATTTAATGACAATTAATTTAATGGGAAAATCTACAGAAGAATTTGTCACTATTCTGCATGTTAAATCCTAGTTGAAACAAGGACATCATCTGGCAGGTGATAAATAAGTAAAAGAAGGAAATTAGCAAAGAATTGTAATGCATGTATATATATATATATATATGTTAATGGGATCAAAATGTGTAAATAATCCTTTTTAATTTAATTAAATTGTTTGTGAACAACACATTGGACTGATTCTGTCAATGCACTATCCCGAATATTTCGAACCTACATAAGATTAAGTTTAAGTGACCAATAATCAAGCCATGACTAATTAAAGGTAAAGATTAACATAAGTGGGGACTAAAAAGAATATCTGCTTTGTCTTTAGTCTAAAAGAATCTTATAATCTCACACTCAATTCATGGTTTAACTGGCACAGTCAAAAAAACAAATAAATTTGTTAGACTATAGAGTGTGAAATCATAAGATATAGTAGAAATAAATAAATGGCAGCAGTCGACCATTTATGACATTTCATGAAGTTTAAGTTAAGTAAAGAACAAAAAAGACAAAGCAGGGTTGTGAAATATACCAAGATATAACATTTCAATATTCCAACTCTCCAAGCAGTGTCGTAAGTTGGACCATTGACTTCAGACAAGATAAACTAGTGAAAAAACCAAGTGATGCCACTAGCAGCCACCATGGAGACAAGCATGCAGGCACCACATAGGAAATGTGCAAGACCCATGCGGTCCAACATACAACTCACAAAACCCTACACATCCACTTCACCAACATCCGTGGCCTAAACTCCAACCTGAATAGCGTCCACTACCACCTACAGTCTACCAAACCCCACCTACTCTTCCTGCAGAAACTCAAATCTCACCTCACCCCAGCACCAGTTATCTCAACCTTCCAAACTACTCACTCTTCAACAACTTTTGCCCCAAGGGTGGTGTCTGTGCATACATCCGCTCTGACATACCTTGCCAGAGAGCACCCAACCTAGAATCACCCAACTTTGACCTTCTTTGGCTGAAAATATCCCTTCCCCACTCAGTCCAATTCATCTACTGTCTCTATCGCTCCCCCAACACAACCAACCATCCTGAGCTCTTTAATTTTCTCTCCCTAAAAGTAGACTTTCTCCAATTCCACTTTCCCAACAGTGAAATCATCCTCCTAGGAGATTTTAACGTCCACAACACTAGCTAGCTTTCCTCCTCCAGTTGTACAGATATTGCAGGCAGAGATGCAGAAATATTTGCCATTACTAATGACCTTACACAACTTATTCAGATGCCAACCAGAATACCAGATAACCCAAACTATTCCCAAACATCATAGATCTCTTCCTCACCAATGACCCCTCCAAATACACAGTGAAAGTAGTGAGCCCCCCCCCCCCCCCCCGGGCAATTCTGACCACAACCTAGTGCTCATCTCCTCCCCCATGCAACAACGTTTACACAGACACTCCCATACAAGAGTAGTTTGGCACTATAACAATGCCAAGTGGGACAGCCTCCACAACTTCTATGCTGCATTCCCATGGTTTGGAAATGCAGCATAAAATCACCCAACTTTGACCTTCTTTGGCTGAAAATATCCCTTCTCCACCCAGTCCAATTCATCTACTGTCTCTATCGCTCCCCCAACGCAACCAACCATCCTGAACTCTTTAATTTCCTCTCCCTAAAAGTTGACTTTCTCCAATCCCACTTTCCCAACAGCAAAATCATCCTCCTAGGAGATTTTAATGTCCATACGACTATTGTTTCCTGCCTTCAAATCCAAACATATGCACTGAGCTTATTACCAAAGTAATCCTCACCAGCATGAATACATACATTCCACACAGCACTCTGAACTGCCTCTCCCAAACGAAACCCTGGTTCTCCAAAAGATGTGCCAAGGCTGTAGAGATGAAACACCAGACATACCACAACTGGCTGAAATCAAGAACCTCATTCTCCTTCAAGGCTTACACCGAAGCATGTAATAGATGCAAATAAAAAAAACAATCAACTCATCCAAAACAG